>NW_007578712.1:223083-241406 GCF_000690725.1 Stegastes partitus
GGGAAACCAAGGTTCCTCCATGATGTGCGGTTTAGCGGTGGTTGTGGTGTTTCCGACGGTCCGTGAAGGCAGCAATGGGCCTGTTTCCACCGGGCTTCCTGTTCGGAGGCTCAGTCAGCTGTCACAGTCTGAGGGAGCACAGCGAGGAAAAACACAGCCACAGCCAAAATGTCCAGTTTCAACGACAAGTTCGGCGCTTACACGATGACTCAGCTCAACGAAATTCTGGAGGACGACGAAAAGCTGACAAAGATGGTGCAGGAGATGGACGAGGTACGTTGAGCTCTGGTCTTTTTGTGCTCCGGCGTTAGCTCCGTTTTCTCGGTCACTGTGGGTTTTTTCTCCCCGAGTCTTTGTTGTGCTTCCCAACACACGGGCGGTTCAAGCTACGGAAATGTTTGCTTCGAAACACGGTTGGGATTTAATCATAAACATGTGTTGTCAGCCGAACTTGAATGTCCCGAAACCTGAAAATGCGGTTATAAATCGTTAACCTTGGGACGGAGCAGGGCGAGCATTGTCTAAGTTTTACCAGCCGAGGATTCCTAGTTGGCGACTGTTTGTCCATAAGGCTCCACTTCCCGAAACAACAGCGGCTCTTACGTGTTAAGTAACATGTATGAACAACAATAGGTTGTTGTTGTTGCACTATTGTTGACTCATTTTCCTTAGAAACATAGGATTTATGCAGTGGCCTAGCTTCGACTCGCTGTTGGGGATAGGTTGTCATGCCAAAGTCCTCTCACAAATACTCCAATTTAAGGCTTCTTATCACAGGTTGACAGACACCAGAAAAACAGCACTTATCATTAATACAATAGGTTCACCAGTTCAGAACCACAAGTACGGCTTTGTAACAAATCAGATTTTACATATGAAATATAAATATATAGATTCCCTGTGCTACATGTATGTGAGTAAAGTGGGACCAAAGTAACACGAATTCACACTTCCAGAGTGAGACATTTATAGCTCATATGTGGCCTCATTCCAGTAATACAAGGACTCAGCAATTACCAATTAATGTGTACCTGCTTTTCACATGATCATAAGTCTGCCCTTGTCATGATAAGCACCTGATAAGCCTCACTTTTTCCATACACGGAGCGATATCACCAGCCACAGTCCCTCGAAAGGTTTTGCCACAGACAGATATTTGGCATATCAAGAGGGAAGGCTAACAGATTAGCATTTTATACAGGATTTGTGCCTCTGATTATTTCCCCTTGCTGCCGCTGCTCCTTCCAAAACAGTCAGTGTTGGCTTTAATCTGCCCTGATGTCCTCCTGCTGAATCAGCCCCACCAGATCCCTGCTGTTGGAACAATTTTCCCACCGTGGTTTTTACTTTTTTTTCCCAACTGGAGTGAAAATGTTGAGGATACACTTTTCTTTCTCTTACCCTACACTTTGCACCTGATCAGTACATACGAACATTAAACACACATTGTCAGGACACAGGAATTTTCTCGCCTGTTGTCATGGTACTGTGGCTTTCCCTCCGGCAGTCTAATTTAGGCTCATTTTGCGTAAGAGCGAGCTGCCTCAAACATCATGAAAAGCCTCCATTCACAGACATGAGAAACTCCAGTATGAGCTACTGTATGTCAGCAGAAGTGCACCTGAAGAATAGCGTTTATTATTAGCCATTTAGAGTCTGACTTTTGTGGTGTCACTTCTGTTTTTGATCCACACCCTGTCTGTTTGGTTTCAATTTCCCCATCCTATAGGTTAAAGAGAGGGAGGGACTTGTTCCCTGCAATGACACTGCAGTTGTTGACTCGAGTTAGTCATAAGATAATAGGAGAGATGGAAGCGAATCAGCCAAGTAAAGACATGCCTGAGCCAAAGGTGGAACTGTCTGGGAAATTCTTTCTTTACAGTACACTGGATGGGAACAAAGGCAGTGGGTGTCAGAAGGCATTGAGTGAAACCTAAGAGTGCTGAGAAGTACTGAGTATACAGCTGTAGTGTGCAGACACAAACCCTTGTCTCAGATGTAGACACATGCTTTGCTGGGGGTCATAATCTTCTTGTTTTGCAGAACACACAGTGACTGCTGCACATGTAGTGTCTTTTGAATAATGCAAATAGTGGTGTTGTGAATTTGTTTAGATTCAATGCACCATGTTTTTTCAAATGCTTTAGACATGTTGTATATGTAGATACTCTGTGCCACTAACGTTCTGCTCGACATTTATTGAAACCTGCATGTACAGTATAGTAGGATGTTTTTTTTTAACACATGTTGGATATGAGCCGTGAGTGCAAGACATACATTTAAAACTGTACGGCTTTATCCACTGAGCAACATGACCCAATTTTCGAATGTCTGATGTTTCATCTCATTTAAGCTTTCTGTAATACTGTACACTGTACAGTAAGTTAAGATTACGATGACTTCTTATCTTTTTACGACTAATCCAGGGAGTGTATTGCTCAAGGCCTGTTTAGTAGCTTGGGTTCCACAAATTGTACATGCTTTACTAATAGGCCCTTTTCCATTACATTGAAATTAAAACAGAAAGAAGAGAATGGCTGTGGCTGTTCCTGCAAACGTCCACCTTACCTTGAGCCTGCTCCAAGTTTCTGTAGTGGAAAGCCACCTACTGATACCAATTATAACCCTACCTGAGACTTGGCACTGTAAAATCAAAATTTCAACTTCTTAAATTGTATAATTTTAGTTTTCCTTTCTCCTACTGTGACAGTAAACTATTTGGGTTTTGAACAAAACAAGACACTCGAGGACGCCGTCTTGGGTTTTAAGAAGCGCTGATCAACATTTGTCACATTTTCTGATTCTTAATAAACAAAATATTTAAGTGATTAATCAAGAAAATATTCAGTAATTTAATCAAGACTGAAAATAATTGTTAGTTGCACCTCTAATTGTGAGCAATTACTGCAGTTACATGTTGCTTAATGGCGGATGTTAGCAGCAGCCTCTGAAGCTGAGGTAACAGTAAAGTGGAGGTATTTGCAACTCTAGACATTTAAATTTGAGATCGAAACACAGCAGTAAGACAAAAGTAGTAGTAGCTTTATTTCATGCTATCTCTCTGCAAGTAGCATATTTAATTATACATGACCAAAAAGAGCATAAACAGTACAGTGTCGTTTCAGTGTCGTGCTATACTTTTGAAGGACACTTTACACTGATATTGGCTGATATCGGTCTAGAGCCAGTACATATTTGGAATTGGGGTTGTGTTGAACAAGAGTGGGGACTCCAGACAGCCCCGCCTGTCCACATTTTGAGTGCTTCAGCTCGAATGAGGTTTTAGACTACGATTCTATTTCTCACTTGTGCAGCGAATCTGATTCTGCTAAAGCAGTTTTATGTGGCTGTGATTGTGGTTACGCGAAAGAAAGAAAAGAAGGAAACGGAACTGCCGTTTGAGCACAAGAATCGCTAATGCAAAGAGCAATTCCCCTTTTATTGTGAGTGTTGTGTTACAGAGACCTGTATCTAATTGTGGGTTGATAGCTCCAAGATCAGGTCTGCGGTTCATCCAGGCAAGCTCTTAGCCTACATTTCCTGTGATTATATCAGGCTTTATGGAGAGATGGGAGGGATGCAGAGTGTTTCCTCCAGCAAACAATTATGTGTTTGGTTTGACAGAACAGGCCTGCAGTTACAGATGCTATTTAAAGGTCTGTTTCTTCAGCATGACCACGATGAATGGACAGATCTGCTCTTGGAAAAGGGAGACTGCTCACCTCAGGATGTGATGGTGCTAAGTGTCGTGGTAATAGACACATTTTGCTTTTGCATGACAGGCTGTGGTTCCTTATTCACTCTATCTACCTTCTACACTTGTAGAAATTATTCCATAATCCTGACTTATGCTACAGTGTATTTTTAGAGCTTCCCTGCACCTTCTCACCCAGTCCTGGTTATGTTTGCACGTACAACATGTTGGCTGGCTGTGTGAAATGACTCATTTGAGGGGTAGCAGGAGAGTTTTTCTTTATTTAATCCTCCACTGGTCACACAGTAGCATGTTGCTTTTCCCACTTGTATTCATCGTTCTAGTTTAAACTTGCACATTTTTTAAACAACGTTCAGTTTACTTTCAAGGACTACTACGCATCCTTTAAAAACAGCTCTGCAAAAAAGTTTCCAACTTTTGTAAAAATAGCCATAAAAATATCTGTCAGGTCATTCCAGACTTTTAATAGAATTACCAACTGGGGTTGTGGGGTTTGAAAGAAGTGGTCTTTGGGGATGAAAGGTGCAATTGAGTTGGGATGTAGGATCCAGCAGTTCTGCAGCATGACCCATACAACTTCATGTACATTCAATGCTAACTTTGCTGAAGTATCCCTCTGAGGAACATTTATGATTTTAGCATTGAGTCATATGACTCAGTGGAAAGTGGATATAGGCAGGGGTATATTTAAAAATGACTTGAGTATCCCATTCTTTTTTTGTATCCACTTTTATCCTCTTTATAGTTCACTGTTTTGGTTCTCCGGCCAGCATGTCCAGTGGAAGTATTGTGTTGATGATTGTCTTCCACTTCACATATACAGTCATATGTAAGTGCTTCCTGATAATAAAGCACAGATCATCATTGTATGGGCAACCAGCCGAGTGTGAAATGTCAGACTACTGACGTAAACAAGTGGTTGGTAGTCAGCAGTAGACTTTGTCCATTGTATACACTGTGACTTGTGAAAAGAGGAAGAGCGCAGGTCTAGTGCTGTGTTCTCACTTTATCAGCATAGCAAATGGCTATAAACCATTCCAGCTTGTCACTGTGTTATTTCAGGATGATTGGCCCCAATGCTAATCTAGCCAATTACACAGACAAAATTAGGTTCTTTGGTAAGTGCTGAAGACAATTTGTTAATTACTGAAACCCTTTTATATTAGCTGTATCAGTTGTATCTAGAACTGAAATTGTTTGTCAATTAGTCATTTTTCACACAAAAGTAGTGAAAATGCTACATATTCACAAATTCTGGCTTCTCTTTGTCTCCTTGTTTGGTTTCTTGGAAGGCTACGTTACCGTATGCTTCACATGTGTTTATTAAAAGACAACCTTTCAGCCTTTATTTTTAATTGTTGATCAGCGGTTACTCACGACACGTAACCAGTCAGACAGCGCCTTGGCTGGGACGCTGCTCGAAATCACACAGTGGTAACGACAGACAGAGAGATGGCTACATTAGAGCCAAAGTGGTGTTATTTTAAATACATTTATTACATTGGGAATTGGAAAACGCGATACCACTAATCTGAAAAATGCTCAGTCATCATTTTTGAGTGTGGAATTTACACTGGTGATGATACAAAACAGCGATAACTCCAAGTGTCTGCAATTTAGATATACTGAAGGCTCACCGCAGAGTGAGGCAGCATGCAGAGCAGCAGGGATCAGGTACTATCGCCCCCGAATGGAATGCAGCTGTTATGAACATTGCGAGATCCACCTGTGGTTTTCCTGTTGTGACGACTCAAAAGGGTTTATTGTTTGCTCAAATAGCAGCCATTACAGCTTGGTTTTAATTAGTAGGGGTTGACCAGTTATCGACCAGAATCATTATCACAGCCAGTATTCACAAGTAATGGTTTGTATACACTGAAAGGTGAATGTGGTCAATTTTGAAATAAACAACTGAAAAACATCAATAAATAAAAGCATTTCATTAAGTTTTGGGTTGATTTTTTTTCCAGTTGTGACACCAAGATTTTCATTTTACTGCTGTTGTCATGAAGATCCTGACTGGACTTGGAAGTTTTCTTGTTGTGAAGAAGAAGTGCAGATTTTCAACAGTTGTATGACACATTTATGGTCAGGATTTGTCTTTCATAATATGTGAAGCGGTTTGTGGGAGTTGTATGAAAATTGGCAGTTTAAGAGTGATGATTCATTGTTAATAATCCCTGCAAAACGTTTATTTATTTATTTTTTTAAATTATTTTTGTTTCCTAGTTGCTGCTCAGCAGTCAGTCAGTATAAGCTGTAGCAGAGTTCAGTAAATAAGAGAGTGTTGTTTCTTAAGATTTTCAGTCCTGACAAAGGTGATGTAATTACTGACATGTTTTGTTTTGTTTTTCTTTTGTAGATGCAGGGCGTCCAGCAGAGCAAAGAGAGGACGCTGGTTAATAATCGAACCCTGGCGGAGGAAAACCTCGCCCTGCAGCCCAGACTGGAGCACAAGAAGGAGCAGCTCACCAAGCGCTACAGCTGCCTTCAGGAGAGCTTCGAGTCCTATCAGCTTCGCAAGTCCACTCTAGGTACAGCAGCCGTGTGGTCACTATCACAAGACACTGACAAACATTTTTTATTGATCACGAGGTCTTGAATTTTTAATGTCACCCAACCCTTACGAAATTTGAACACTCTCTTATCCTTGAAGTCATTGTGAACTGATACTTGAACAAATAGATGGAGAGCTTCAAACATGCATGATACACGGGGCACATTAGCAGTCACAACCATGCGCTTTCATCTTTTGGGATTTTAATATATTGGGATGTAAACAGCTTTACCAAAACACTTGCTGTTTATCCCAGATATTAATATGCTAACCCACAAAGTACATGTATATAACTGACGATGTTCACTACATATCAGTCAAGGCAAGTCATTTCTAAATGACATTACCTTTTCTGTGTGTAATAAAAAATCAATCGAACTGGGTGAAGTCTTTGATACTAACAGCTGAGTTTCAAATTGGAAACATGGACAGAGAAAGAGAGGCCTGTGATTGATACAGGGGCTTTACATTCTATGTGTCTTAACCACTTGTCTCCTAGGACACCCTGAGAGTTTTGATCTGCTTGGCCGGCTGGATGACCCATTTATCTAATACCCATGCTAAGCCTCGTATCGCTGAAATGGGACGAACAAGCATTTTTTATTATTGATTAATTTGTTGAATATTTTCAGAACTGACCATTCATTTGTTGGTCTATAAAAAACACCTAATGCTAGAAAACGCGCATCACTGTATCCAAAAAGTCCAAAACCCAGAGCTTTTCATTAAAGCTGTAGTGATTTTTTGTTTGTGACAAGCTCCCGTGTTTTCCTTTTAGTCGGGCAAACAAGCTCATTTCAAGACATTTCATTGAGTCTACAATGTCACTGCCCAATTGAGGCAAGTTAGACAATAACAAGTATCCAGTTGTTGTATTTCTATTGAGTTTACTGTGATGTATGACCAGGAGAAGCAAGACATTTTGGTAGATCTGTTTAAATAAAAGTATAACCAAGTAGTCTAAGGTTTTAGTTTTTGTATGTAACAACCATTTTCAACTAAGTTTAGTCAGCACATTTCAACTCTACATTCAAGCATGCAGTATGATCACATGGACAAAACAGAGACTTGAGGTGGTTGCAGTTGAAGAGTGAACCTGTTCGTTATGCCAGCTATAATCACAGGGAGCTGAGGCGTCATGTCAAGCTTTTGTCATCATTGTGTATTTGTTCTGCGTGAACACATGCTGAAGAGACCGGTTCGACCAGTTCCCTCAGTTCCCATCGACGGCTGGAGCAACCATTTTACCAGAAGCCCTGTTTGTTACGTTACTGCGCCTGTAACTGTTGGGGTTGAGCAAGTTCCAGATCTGATTTGGATTTTCTCTGTGGGATCTTAAAAGACATAAGGGAGGTGTTCTGTCCCTCATTGACACACCTTCACAGCACTTCCTAGTGTGTTAGGAAGACGGAGTGACGACATTTGTGACCTTGTTGACGCAGTGGTTGCCAAGCAGCTCGCTCAAAATAGCATGGCAACTATTCGCTTCTCTGCTGATAAAAGTTTGACTTTGGCTCCTTCCCTGCGAGGCACGAACACTCTGAAAGCTTTGGAAGGTTGTCAAAGTCACTGCAAGATGATGTAGCAAAATAAGGTTCTGCTAAATCTCAGTTGTAATCTGTTGAGACATGTATTTCTTGTTGTCGTCTCACTTTAGGTTTTAAGGGCATAGTCACAGTCTTTGCCCTGTGAAACAGCCTTCACACACTCCCAGCTCTTGTCTCGGTGGACAGCGTTACTCATACAGGAGTCAATTCATGCAGCGTGGTTTTGTTTGTTGTCAGCAAGCAATGGCTTTTGTCAAATGTAGGTTACCCAGTGTCCCCCCGCCCCCCCGCCTTCCATGCACTAGCCGGCCTCGTTGTGGATTTACTGTAGAGCAGCTGGGGAAGGACGGCAATGCTCAGAGCTGAGAGAAACCTAGCCATTTGACCTAGATGAAAGCCTGAGCGTACAGTCGCTTTCCGTGTTGTCGTTTCCATACAACACCAGCACCACCACACTCGTTCTTTTCTCCAGGAAATGTGTGGCCTCTGCATTAAACTTCACTGTCCAGTAGGCTCTGGAGGCCAAATAGCAGGGCAGTCCTCCCCCCTCCTCCCTTTTCCCCACCACCGTCCACTGCCTCTGAGGACGGCAGCCTTCAGTAGACCATTGTGCTGCCAGGCAAGCTGGTGCAAAACGGACACAGTGGGTGGGAGGGAGTAGTGATGATGGGACTGGCAGGCAGGGAAGTTGGAGGGGTGTGAGAGCGAGAGAAAGGCAGCGAGGCAGGCCAAAAACAACCCCCTCCCTCAAATACTCCCGGCCGAGGTCGACGTGGATTCATATACTAAATGGCCGTCTCATGATCTCGAAGGCCCAGACTATGTGTTGTGCTCAGCAGGCTCTCTGCTCAGCCAGAGAATCACAGCTTTGTGTGGAAGAAGCGCTGCTGATATGGCTGAGAGTCCGCCTTGTTATGGAAGAGAGACAGTAAGGGATGGGAGTTCACCCTGGAAAAACGCTTTGTGTTAAGCATGAAGTCCCTCTTTGAAAGTTTTTTTTCTACCCACTTTAAACTGCGTCAGTGAAATTTGGCAGACCGGTTCCAGTTTTTGAGTCCAGCACCAAGAATTCAAAGGCAAAAGTGAAGTTACCAGTAAATTGGACAATTTAACAGAAATGTTGCTCTGGAATCCCTTAAAACTGTTTTAGTTCCTTATTTTTAGTACACAAGTATATAGTATATAGTACACAGTATTACTACAAGTTCATGTCATCATTTATTTTATTATTTGCATGCTGGTGAGAAGTGACTAGACTACTGCTGCTGCTGCTGTATATGTCATCTTGTGTGTCTTCACTGATCTTGTTCTTGTAAACTCTGACAAGCTGAGTGTCACTGTGCCAGCCATTTCTGCAAGCTTCATATCAAGTGGCTAGAAAATTCAGATATGCAGCTAGTGTTTTAAACTTCCAAGACAGACATGATGTACTGATGCATGTCAGTTTTAACAAGTTCAGCAGTTAAAGTTTCAGTTATGTATTTACTTTCTGGCATCGCTCACCAATATTACATCATAGGAAAGGGACCTTACTCTTCCACTCTAACGTGTCGTTGCCAAGGCCGTGTACAAGGTGTGTCTGAAAATGCCTCCACTATCTCTCACAGTTTCCACTTGTCTTTTCCTTCATTTTCGTTTTTTGTTTTTTATTCTCAAGCTTTTGTCTGATAAAAACAGGTTGCCTTTAAGTTCCCCCATTTCCATTTTTCCCAGCTGGTGAGCCAAATCCTCTACATCCGGAACTCATAACCAGCACGATAAAGCCGTGTTAAACTTTAACTGTGGTCTCGGATTACTCGGTCGATGTATAGCTCTTTGCTATTGTGTGAGAGGAAGCACCTCAGACAGCTGGGAAATGCCTCGAGTTTTGCTGCAGGGAACTCTGGATCATACTGAGGAGGGTGGAGGAGAAGGTGGCTCAGACATACCTTTTGTCAACACCTGACCTTGTTTTTCTCTCTTGCATGTTTTCTTTTGCTTTGCATACACTTAGTCACCTTCACTTAGCTACTCTTTTCAACCCCTTTTTAACAGGGGAAAAAGTTCGTAAAGAATAGTATGGGTTAGAGAAATTCACGTGAAAGCTGTGATAGGGGAACACCTGACACCTTTTTTGACAGAAAAACATTATATGATGGTGGAAATGTGAAATCTTGTTTCTTGTGTGAATTTAAATAGTTATTTTAGTTAAATTAGCTCAAGATAATATTTCTCTCATTTATTTGACAAGTGTTTTAAATTGACCTCAAGTAGTGCGCTCAGACAGTAATCACTGAGGTTCTACCAAAGGGATCAATAAAGTTTTATCTATCTATCAATCTATTGATCTATCTATCTTCACTATTCTGCATAAGTTTGGATCTCAGTTGTTGGCTAGGCCTACCTTTGGGCTCACACTATAGATGGCCAAAGATTAAAGTAATCTCTAACAATAATTATTTGTTCCTTGTACACTCACTTTGTAGGAACTTTTTTAAGTTGTGAATTATTTTTCCAACATCTAAGTTTGAAACCAGAGTTCAGAAGTATTAAGCATGTAAATGTATGGATGTGGTATGTTTATATTCATTCTTTCATTTACTCTGGAAATGGATGGTGTCGTGTTTTGTTATTCTTTTTAAATATACGCTGCAACATAACTCCCTGTAGAGGGTCTTAATAAAGGCTCACATGAAATGAACTGCCTACTGTAATTCCCATTGGCGATACGGTCACAAATGCAAATGAAGCTGACCTTCCCCAGAGTCTCAGGTGCGTCTTTTTTTTGTCCAATTAGAATAAATTGTAAAAATCTGGGCTGGCCTATTTTGTAAGTCCAGTGCATAAATGACTCATCTAAATCTTTGTTCGCTTGGTTGCCATGTCAGAAAGGCCAGAATAGCCTATCAGGTTAAACTGGAGTCTCGCATGTAATTAGAGATCTGCTATATTGTGCTCGGCTTGGTAGAGCGTTGGTAAGTTTACAAAGCTATATTGGAGATCAGTAAGTAGTGCTGTGTCATTGGTCTCATTATCAGAGTGCCTTCATGTGTGTGCAGTCCCGGCTCCAGCTGGTGTTGACTTTCAGCCCTACTTGGGAACACAAACAAAACTGTGTTCCTCCTTAGAGACATCAAGGCTGTTTCATTCGACTCTGTTGGGCTTTGCAAGTTCACAGCAAACAGAGAGGCGCTATGGCTACTTGGATGTGCCAGTCTCAGGACCAGAATTCACATGTCCTCCCTCAGCTTTGTCTGAAGGGCTTGATAAAAATCAGTTATTACAAACGTATTCATGCTGCTTGGTTATTTTGGGCATAGATCACACAGCCTCTGTTGCTTTGAGCAAAGTGTAAATACTACAAAAGAATCTTGTGACTTAAATATGTTAAAAGGATTGTGTAAACAAGGTGATCAATTGTACTGACTTGATCCTAAAAATACTGTGTTTCACAGTAAGGGGATGTTTGTCAGAGAAACTACAGTGAAAGCTGTGATATGATGTTTAGTGTGCCTGTGTGTTATCACAGTGAAGTTCTTACAATAAATAGATCAGTTTAGCAACATACTAGGGCATCTGCAGTTATGGATTTAATTCAGTTTTGTCAAAAAATGGAATAGCGACAAGAGGATTATGGGCAGTTGTATACTGAGCTGTTTAATATGTGTGTGAGACGATGCATGGTGCCTCTGCTTATGCACTTTGACTACACATTAAATACTGAGTACACACTTCTTCTGTGCTACCAATCTTGTTGTCAAACACTATTAAGTCTGACTGCTAACAACACTGAACGTTTCTTCTCTCACGTCAGTTCCAGCAGAATAATAACATTTGTGTTGTTCCTCTGTCTTGTTATTTTACAGACCACAAGTCAGGAAACACTTCCCTGGACATTTTGCTGGCCCTACTGCAGGCAGAGGGAGCCAAAATAGAAGAGGAGACAGAGGTAAGCATTCTGCAGCTCTCTTCAAGGATGACTTCATGTGTCCCCAGTCAGTAGTACATATACCTGCCCTTCCTGTTGCTCTTCTCAGAGGCTTCATTATTCAAATCTAAAGCCCAGGATACAGTTGATCGCTACAGTAGCTACCTATCTACGCAGTGTTTTTATCTATCAAACAAACTATTAGGTTGAAAATTCACAAATGCACATAAGACTGTATTTTACCATTAGAGAACTTAGCTTCTTTTGAATTTGAATTCTGGCATAACTATTTTAAACACTGTCATCAAATACTCTAGAATATATGGTTGATTGGTAGGAGTGGTGTGTGTGCTTTGCCCGTGAAAACAAAATGCAGATAAACTCGTAATGGTAGATGGGTATCATCAACCATAAACCAGTTTGTAAATTGTAGAGACATGTACAAAACACTTACAAAACTATATACCATCTAAACGTAAATAATAGATTTGGAACGTAACAAAGATTTGGGTTTAGGTTTGGTTTTATTTGAAAAAAAAAACAAAAAAAAAACAACAGTAATATACCTTTCAGAGGGAAAATGTACCCTGAATGCCTCCATTTAATTTGGTTTTGTGATGTTCTACATCACTGAGAATGTTTCTGTAGCTGTTGTATTGAATTGTGTAACTAATAAAGTGGCCAAAGTGTAATCTATCCATTGTCTGTACACCGCATCGTGGGGGGCTGTAGTCTATCCCAGCCGACTCAAGGCGAAAGCAGGGACACCCTGGACAGGTCACCAGTCTATCACAGGGCTACACTTAGAGACAGACAACCAAGCACACTCACATTCACACCTACGGACAATTTAGAATCACCAATTCACCTCAACATGTTTTTGGACTGTGGGAGGAAGCCGGAGAACCCAGAGAGAACCCACGTAGAAAGATCCCGGGCGTCCTAAGTGGGACACAAACCGGGGATCTTCGAGCTGCGAGGCAATGGTACTAAGCACCGAGACACCTTGCAGCCCTATTTGAATATCAGATTTTTACTTCACCACGATGTGTCTCTTGTTCTATTCATCATTAAATGAACCACTTCTTCAAGTGTCAAAGCAGTTTGGTTCAGTGAGATGAAATAAAAACTGTGTTTTATAATGGTTCTTGGCTAAAGGACATTAGTGCAGATGTTTGGCATTATACTGTGTTTATAACAGCATTTCAACCATACTGTGTTCACCATACGCAAGGGAGACATTGCACACAACACACTTGGTGTTATAACCACACTTGTACGTAAGAAGTATTTTACAACAAACGAAGTGTGGAAACAGTGGAACAGTTATACAGTACAACCCAATGCAAAATACAATTACAAACAGAATGAGACTAATTTACAATAAATTGCCTTTGTAACTGCTGGGAACTTTACCCACATGCTCCTAGGACGCTGTTACCTTGTGAGGCAGCTGGGTTCTTGCACGATCATACCATAATCTAACTCACCAGGCCACAAGCAATGCGCTTGTGGCTGGTTCACGGTTGGTTGGACCACTCAGCACCCAGTGAGGAACTACTGGCAGCTACGAGTGTGTTTTAGCTGTGAGTTAGACCGTGATAGACAATGATAGACAGATGGTTCATCCAATCATCTGCCAAGTATTTTGTGCCTGCCCTTTACATAGCTTCCAAGGATGCCTTTCAGGCGGTTCTGTGCAACAAACCATCTGTCCTACCAGGTTAGGGACACTACTGTCGGTGATGATTTTTACCTCCATCTTTCTTGCTACTTTTGTCCACAATAAGTACATGTACATCAAAGCTACTAGGTCTCATACTATGTAAAATGCATATTTGTAAATAAGTCAGCCTGTCTGTGGTGGATAGATGTATAATAGATGGGATCTGTTATTGTGCATTGGATAAAAGTGCATACGTCTAAGTTTGATAAATGCCAAACTTCTTGTATATATATTGTTACATTCTTACAACTGCATTTAGCCCACAACTTGTGCTTTTTGGTAAATGAACCCTAAAATAATGTGACTTTAGAATTAGTTCAATCACACAGCTAGCAGGCTGTAAAATTGCTTTGACAGTTATTTACATATATTGTTAATGGAGAGTAAATCTTTAGATAAATAAAATATTAACTTTAATGCTGAAATGAACTGTTTTTTGTTGTTGTTTTTTTAACCAGTTTGGCCACTTATAAGAGGCACTTGTCATGATTTCTGATATTTTGTAGATGAAATGAATCAGTGCAGAAATGATCATGAGTTGAATGATCCTTTGAATGTTAAATTCCACAGCAGTTTTTCTGAGTGACCGGCTTTGTTTCTTTGCGATTCTCTCTGCTATTTACATCTTCGTGACTCATGTTGGCTCTCCACTCAGTGTTGAATCAGTCAGTGGGGACTTCTCTATTGTCTCTCTAAAGCTTTTCCACCTCTCTGTACTTCTGTCTACAGAATATGGCTGACTCTTTCCTGGATGGGGACATGACCCTGGACTGCTTCATTGATGCCTACCAGAACAAGAGGAAGCTGGCCCACTTGAGACGAGTGAAGATCGAAAAGCTGCAGGAGATGGTGCTTAAGGGTCAGGGGCTTCCCCAGGCGTCGGTCCCTCCCTCGCGATCTCAGGATATGTCAGCAGCAGCCTCACTCCTCACTGAAGCCGGCAGCAGCTCCTCCCCTGTCCCCCAGCCCAGGAGGAAACCACCACCTCCTCCATCCCAGCCAGCTCCACTTCTAAATTCAGTGCCAGCTCCGACCGCTGCCCCCCAGCCTCCTGTCTTCTATTCTGCATCGCCATACCCGCCAATTCCTCCAAGAACCGGGCAACCCTTCCCCAACGTCTCCTCTGGCTACCCCAGCCACTACCTCTCTCAGTACCCTCCTGCTCTGCCTCAGAGGCCCCCGCCTCGTATGGCCCCGCAGCCCGGCTTCATCATGCAGTAAATTAAAGAAGTTGCAACTCAGAGAGTGCGGTGTGTGTCGAGGACTTTTCACGACTGGAACTCCCCTGAGGGCAACATTTTTCTGGCGTCTGCCTTCTTGGTTTACAACCAATCACAACACAAGAAGGCAGACCTTTACCGGCTGGTCTGGTCACGTTCAGCTGAAACAGATCTCCAATAACCTCTGTGGATTTGAGCTTACCTCTCACTCCAGCACTCCCAAAAAATAAATACATAAATCGAGACGGGGCGAGATCAGCCTTGACTCTCACTTAGCCTGAGTCCCTTTGGTGGACGAGCCCGAAACAGGCTGTGGTGAAAAAAGTGTCAGTCTGTGGGCTGCTGAGCTGGGACTTGTCATTTATCAGCACTTTGTCTCCAAGCAGAGCCCTCAGCCAGTTTCTCACCTCCCTTCAAACATGTTCCTCAGGCTTTTATGGAACACTAAAGTCATACAGAAAATGGTTTGATTAGTCATTTCCATCTGCAGCATACTAATTTACTGGTAACATATATGCAAGCAAGGAGAGACCCTACTTACTGTGCAGTTTTGATGAAAAAATAATTTCCCAGAATATATTCAGGAAAAAACTGCATCATCTATGCTATGATTTTTTAAAAAACATAAAAATTCACAAGGTACATAGAAATATTTAAATTTCAGCATCTTCTTATGATATAGTACTAATGGAGTTATGTTAATAATAGCCAGAATAGACTGATTAACATGTGGAAAGGAGGGTTTTGATTGGTGTGTCTCTTCTTCAAAATGTACACGTGTCTAAAGAAAGTCCAGACCCGCCTGGTTCGAGATGGTTGACTGGTCCATCTCAGGGCAGAAGTCTAAAGGGAGGTGAAGGAGAGGATTAGTGGCTGAACGCTTCTAATAGATGAGTTGGCCTGTAAAGCCGCACCTAAATGAAGGATTTATGTATAGCCATACAGTACACTTAAGATGTGTGTTGTTTTCTGTGGGTTCCTCTTGTAATGCAACACTCCTTTATGATGTCCATTGT
The DNA here is from genome assembly GCF_000690725.1 of Stegastes partitus. Taxonomy (NCBI): domain Eukaryota; kingdom Metazoa; phylum Chordata; class Actinopteri; family Pomacentridae; genus Stegastes; species Stegastes partitus. The sequence continues at coordinate 238,772 of NW_007578712.1, forward strand.
CTTTAACACCCTCAGTTTGGGGTTGGAAGTCATGCCAACAGTTCTTTGGATTTCATACATACTGTATGGTTCAGTTCAGTTTTCTGTCACACTGAGCACCAAAGACTTACCACATCAGTCTGTGTTAACGTTTTTTGCTACAATCTTTTTTTTTTTCTTTCTTTTTTTTTTTTAATCTTAAGTGAAACATTTATTAAGATTATCTACCATTGTTCCCAACATATCTGTTTGTGATCTTGAGCTGAAACACTCTTTTGTAAACATGCAAGCCAGATGTCTTCAAGTGGAACTTGGAACATCCAACTGGCTTTGGGAGGGAACATTTTTTTCTGGTGCGATTTAAAAAAACAAAAAAAAAAGTTTTTATGTCCCCCTTCCGACTGCTGTCGCTGTGCACTGTTGAAGAGCCACGAGTGCCTACACTTGAAGTGACGTTGATTGCGTCCTGCTGACTACTCCATGTTTCTCTATGCTCAGCTCTAGATGCTAGAATCCCCTGCCCCAACTCTAGAGATAAAAACTAGCCCTACATTTGATCTTCTCCTGCTACGGATTTTTTGTTCCACTAGGAAGTTTAAAAAAAAATCTGACTGTGAGATTGACAGACTTCATGTCCTTACCAGTAGCAGGAAGCTGATACATAACATGTGCCAGAGAGACAAGAGAAACCCTCAGGCTCTGTGCCCAGTGGTGCTTGTGCTTCTCTTCCATTGCCAGGGGTGAATTCACAGACTTTGCATGTGATGTTGTTGCTGTCTTTTTTTAAATGGGTAAAATAACAGGGCTCTGAAATGATTCGTGTCATCGCTGTGATTATACTTCACCTCAAGGCACAGAAATGGACAAAACATACATGTCAGCAGGCAAAACTACAGAAAAAGCTGAAACATCTTGATGAACCAGCATTTCTAACAACTAACAATGGATAATTCTCTTGTGCATGGCCTTTGCTCTTTGTGTTCAGTTTAAAGATTCCTCTTTAAAACTTTATTTTTTAGCTGTTGAGCTGCTTTTTATTTTCGAACTGCTCCTCTGCATTCATGGTTTTATATGTGGTTGGTGATAATTTCAGTGTAATGTTGTAGGTATGTACTTATAATGAATGTGTCAGTGGAATTTAATGCTATTTTCATTCAATAAATCTCAATTTTTTTATATCTATTTTCATTAAGGTTGTTTATTATCACACTGAACACATCTGACTTCTCCGTCTATGTCTTCAGTTGTCTTATACACTCCACCTTCCACAGGAAGATACATTTTTTGCTTTGAGCAACATGTTTTTGAAAATTAAACAAGACAGCCACCTAGTGTTCAGGGTTGGTAATGAATGAAAAAAAATCACTAGTAGTGTGGGGAATAAACCTGAAAGTGATTTCACAGTGCTCTGGGTTGTGGTTTGAATGGCACATCGTACAAAGGGAGGTGCATTGCTTCGTATTAACATATCTGAAAGTACATATCTATGCTCTCAAAGTTACAACCATGGTGACATTTCAAGTTCTGTGTTCTTTACAAATGGGAAAATGCAAAGTACCTGAGTGCCAAGTTAATTTGGAAGATTGGTCATAGATGAAATCCCTAAAAAGTCATCTCTGTGTATCAAAGTTACACATTTACAAGTCTTTCAATGAAAACAACACCTTCCTGCCCTTAACTGGATTGAATATAACCATATACTTGCCTCCGTTAGAATGTGCAAACCTATGAAGTCTCTCCGCACCCCACCTATGGCGCCGACTGCTTACTTCACTCATAATGTGTGATTTAGCACATAAAAACACCATACGGACAAATTAACAAGAATATAAAAAATGGTTTTCATTAGAGGAGGCCCTTATTGTGCTACATTAAGGTAGTGCATTAAAGAGAGTGGCACAAGCCACTTAAAGGGTGTAAGAGTTTTTATTTTTATTTTTTTTCCAAAATGTAAAGTCTATTATGCAACTCTTGTCTAGTGACGGAGCCTGATAATCTTTATAGGGGTGGCCAGACTGATACCATTAGTCACATTGGGGTGGCACAGAAAATAATATCTTCTTATTTTTCTATGTGCATGGAAAATTGCTGTAGGCCCAGTGCTCAAATTTTTTATTTTTTTTTGTTCCATAATTCCTGTTCTATGAGTATGTGCATGACCCTTTAACAGAATTTTACCATTGGTTGTGTTGGGCGGACAGAGTGGTGGCCACCCATAGTCACCCCTTGGTTACAGAGGCATGCCCACCTCTAAGGGTCTTTTATAGAATGGATGTATTACATTTTTCTAGGTAGTGAAAACGCCACTTTTTAAGTATAGTTTCTTAGTTTTCAGCTATCAAAATGTAGTTAAATCATTCAAATGAAATCTGATTTGAACATACTGTGTCAGACTGAGCAGGAATCAGGCAAACTCTTGAAAAAGCCACAAACAGGAAGATGACAAAAACGCAAAGACTTTACAAACATTTTTTTTGGCTACATGGGACTTAAAATATACCATATTATTAGATATATCAGCGACCACATTGGTATCGGCCGATATTAATGTTTTTTTCCAATATATTGGTATTGGTCCGATTAACAAATTTAGCCGTGAAAAAATGATGGTTGTCAAATATTAGCGCCTTTGTCACTGCATTTGATATTGCTGCTA
>NW_007578712.1:241981-279864 GCF_000690725.1 Stegastes partitus
ATGTTGTGCATCACTACATGTTATTTCTTCTTTTTAACAAATGACTGCCAGTCCCTCATTTGTGTCTCTCAGCTTTTCATCTTCAAATACTGCAAAGACGGTCGTGTGTTTGCATTTATAGCTGCTGTCCACGCCCCCTTCAGGAAGAAGACACCAGAACTTTCTATTGCGTCTAACTTTCTCTCTGGACTATCATTTTACATGGAATAAGAACAGCATGGTGGTATATGTCGAGGAATGGCAGAAATAAACATCCTGGCAACAGGTTTAAAGTTGTACTTTTGAATGACAGCCCTATAGTTGCAGCTCTTCATCCGAGACAACAGTGCGAACCACTGCTCCATCTTGCAGCCCCCACACAAGAACAGAAGACATTAAATACATAATTAAATATATAATATACATAAAGACCCCCCCAAAATAAACAAACAAACAAAAACAAATAAAAGCAACAAGACAGGAACACAGATTTTGCCAGGGTTTACCAGTGAGGGTGTACACATATTAATTCACTGGGATGAATATTGAAGCTTCTGAGCACACGGTTTGATCTTACGGCTGTCTTATTTTTACAGTCTACTTTCACCGGACTGGACCTTTAACGTGGACCGGCCGCAGGTCACGTCATGAAGGAGCTCGGTGTTTGTGAACGCGCCTCCAGCCCACGTGCTCGTTTCCATAGTCACGTCACATCGGCTCCACCATGTTGTAGGAAATCCGCCGCTGCTCCTCACTCACTGTCAGATTAGAGTTTAATCCGAGGAGGAGGATACGCTGTCAAGACGCTGTCTGCATCTTGAGAGGACCCGCGCTGTTTGTGCATACCAAATACTCGCGATTCAACGTGCTGCCGCGGTCATATTTTAAGACAATACCCGACCCGCACTTAGAAGATGAAACGCCAGTGTTCCGCTGCTGTCTTTGCCTGTCCGCCGACTTGCCAATACGTTAAGATGTTAGCTGGCTAACTAGCTGAAAAAGAGTAACTAAATCGGATTAGCTGCTAACGGCAGCCTCGCTCTGGGTGACGTCCAGGTATTATTTGCCGTACTATTGCACAGCAAGCCGTTGCCTGTTTTTTAAAATTTATTTTAACCACATTTCTACAGTTGTGTCAAAAATTACTACTTTGTGCTTTAATTATTTGCCAGCGTTAATGTTGCTGCAAGCTAGCTACGTTATTAGCTAGTCAAACCACAACAAGGGCTGGACCTCCTCCGCTCGCTAATCTTCACTGTTTGTTAGAAAGAGCAAACGTAAAAGTAGTGCCTCTGACCCCGACCGAAAGTCAAGACGGAGGTGACGGCCACACGTATGTGTTAGCTTGTCTTCAGGCGAGCTGGACTGAGAGCTGTGCAAGATTTGAACCCCGAAATTAGCCGCCAGTCAAAGCGAAGATGTCAGGAAAGGATAAAGACAAGCAGGAGAAACAGTCCACAACGGAACGGCTGATTAAAGGTGAGTCAGTGTTGAGAGATTACTGTACTCCCATTGTAAATGGTTTGGCTGGTAGCTGGTGCATTGAAAACCACCTGTGGCTTCTAGAATGAAAAAAACAAAACAAAACTTTGTTTAAATACTTGCCTCTCAAGAGGGCGTGTGGCGAATTATTGCTGTTATAGCAGCCAGCTCCGCAGCCATATCTGAATACCTAACAACAGTTGTCTGTGTTGTAATTTTCCTTGTTCTGTTATAGTCAGATGCATACAGAGTTACACAGCTGCTCAGTTTGATCAGGGGATGCTCATGCTGTGGATGAATTAGGGCATCTTTTTTCGGGCTGTGATTTAAAAAAGGCCTGATCTCCATAGCTGTCTACTAGTATATGTAATATATGTCACAGCATAGCAGTTGTCCCACCCAGCCTCCTTTATATTTAGGATGGATGTACTGTAAAATCATGAGGTCCTTGCTCACACATGAGAATACTCAAGGTCTGCTCAGGTTACCAGCAGAGCTTGACAAGATGGATTCCTTTGCACTGAGGTTGTTGTGGCCCTTTGAGAAGACACCATTTGTTGTGTCTCCCTAAGACCGGTCAGGCACAGCCAAGTCTGAGGGGGCTCCTGAGAGAGCAAGAAGCCAGCCCCACCCCTGCCACCTCCTCCGCCACCAGTACTATGACTTAATGCCCACATCACTTTCTGTCCGCAAGGGCACTGGGAGAGTGTCCTGCCAGAGGACTGGAATGCTGAAGTGTGAGCCAGTAGCGAGAGAGTGAGTTAATTGTGGAAAGAATCTCCCCAGTGATGTTCCCAACATGGCCAGCCACACGGTGGAGAGAGAGAATGGGAACGTGACAGGGAAGAAAAGAGAAAGAAGTAATGTAGACTGGAGTGAGGACAGCATTGCTTTTGCCAAACCAGTATTAAAAAGTCAGACATTAGGAGTCATTCTCTACATCATACATGGCTCAGTTTTTTTGAGTAAAGATTTATAAATTAAAATAGTAAAATATCACTGCAGGTTTGGAGTTTCCTGTGTAACCGGTGGCGGTAAGAGGGCTTAACCAGTAGACTGTGTAAGTCTAATGCTGCTCTGGTTGTGTAAGTCAGCAGTTAAGCTCATTCACTGCTGGATATTGCTTTCGACCTGGTAGCTCAATCATTTGGTCATTAAGTCTGATGTTTTCTCCCCAGGCTGAATAAATTGCAGACTAATAGGTGTGTGATGCCACGTGACCTTACTGAAGACGAAACTTGGTTTCATTTGGTTTTTGAAGGCATGCTTGCTTAAAGCAAGAAAGATACATGTCATCTTTGACACTAATTGAACCGGATTGTTGCCGTGTGTTAAAGCTGACCCCATGTGTCCAAAATCAAATCAAAAAGAGGCCAGAGGGGAATGTATGCCACCGCCACCCCACGTGATTGACCGACAGACATGGCAAATAAACCCCACGCCTGGCTATTTAGCTCGCGAGGGTAATGCATTCACTGATAATTAGAGCAATCTGAAGTGGACTTCATGATTCATCCAGCCACAGTCCGCTCCATTCATCTCTACCCAGCCGTATCTTTGTAATTCAATCCTCCTCTATTGTGTTGATTTTGAAACAATAGCAAACATATTCTAGACGCTGGCTCATATCACTGTCCAAAACATTATCCTCGGTGGACAGGATGGTAGATAGTAGTGTCTTTGTTTCTTGACTCGTTTGTTGTCATGCCAGACTGTGGGTGTTGATGCAGTGCAGCAGTGGCCCACTGTGTGTCTGTGGTTTTGAAGAGTTCATCAAACATTAATGTTAATTAGGCCAGGCAGTCTCTAATAAGAAGCCAGTATCAGGGCGGCTTCAGCTTATTATTGTAATATTAGCTTATTATTTTTAACAAAACATTTTTCTTCACTGGGTTATGAGAGGCTTGCTTCACTTTAGTCTGCACCATTGTCTGGTTTTTCACTGCACACTGTAGCCTGTTTAAATTGAATGATGCAGCTTACTGGCAGATTCAATTGTATCTGTGTTTGAACAGACTTGATTGTAAAAGGCAAATCAACCCAGAATGTATTATTATTATTATTATTATTATTATTATTATTATTGGTGAGCAGAAGGTTTATTCCTGTTGAGCTGGATGGAGTTTTTAGTTCTTTGGCATTCAGAACAGTTATTATTGTCCAATGTTGGTAATTACTGCCCGCCTCCAGGCAAATGCTTGTAAATTTGGTCAACACGGCTATTGCCTGAAATGTTTCACGGTCTGGTTACCTCATGCTCTTGATGCTTCCCATTCTGAGTCTTCATGCTTTTTTGCAGAGCCTGCTTTGTTTGTACAAGAACCTTCCTTCAGTGTGACAAGGCTTTTAAGTAAACAGCCCCTGAATCTGGAAGCCCTTGCTAATAGAGGCTTTACCTAATCTGTTCTTAAAGCTCGTACCTCAGCTTACAGCTCTCTTCGCGGCCATGCCTTGTAGGCCTGGGAGCACTTACTGTTTATTTATACCACACTGGTCAACGTATGACAGCTTGTCCTCAGCACAGACTAGCCAAGTTAGAGCTGTGCTCTAGCTTTTCCACTGCAGGCGAGGCTGTAGGTCTGTGGCCTAACCACAATCAGTTACCTGTACCTTCTGCTCAGAGTCAAGCACAACCTACAGTTCCGTATTCATAGCCTTTACTTTATTGCACCAGCAATAAAAAAAAAAAAACAAGAAAACATGTCAGATATTTTTTGTACTTTGCTTTTGCTATAAAAACCTCATTGGATCAGCTTGTATGTTTCCCAAATCCAGACTGCGACACAAACCTAAGAGACAAATATATTTGGCTTCCTCTGCACTCAGGCACTGCATCACTGATTAGTAAATGCACCCACACTAAAAACCCATTAATGCTCTTTTCATATTGTACTTTGATTTGCTCTGTGTGGGTGTGACAACATTCACAGAATGCCTGTCTCTCTTTTATGCCTCTCTCTCTTTTTCTTGTTCATTGCCACTGGCACTGCTTTATCGCACAAGTAGTGCTGATCTGCACAAGCTGATACTGGTCTTTATGTCACATTTGATGGCACAGGGTATCCTGTGGACTGACCTGCAGGTGGATCTGGATGATATCACAAATCCAGGATGAAATCATCAGTAAAAGTGTGTAATGCGCAAGGTTGCCCCTGTTTATTTATGCTCCCATTTTTAGCTGTTGAAAGACATTTTTTTTAAATAACTCTTATGTGGTGTTTGCACCATGGTGTTCTGTATGCCTTACAGGCAGTGCAACAGACTACCTTTACACCATACTAAATTGGTGGCATGGTGCATTTTGTGTGTGCCTGGCCTGTTATTAGGCATATTGCAGTAATCCCTTTTACCTCACAGGCCCTGGGAGTGAGAGGCCTTGGACCACACTCTACTATTGTTGTGAATAAGTGCAGATTAGTCGGCAACTATCTGCCTGAAGCTGTTTGAACGAATGAAGCTGCTGCCAATGTAAGAGTACTAATCTCCACAATTAACACTTAATATAGTTCACTGCATTAAGGTTCCATTCTGGAGAATTGGATTAAAACCTGCTTTCTTGATCTCATGTCATAAGTTGCATTAAAAAATGACTGTGTATTTTTAAAGTAGGAAATGGCTGTCTTCATTTAATGTGTAGTTAATGTTTACACAATTTGCAAACTGCCGTAACTGCACTGCTGTCCTACTGCTGGATTCTCTGTGATAAATTTTGCAGTTTTACTTGTTGCACACTTAGTTGTGTTTTGATCATGAAGCACTCAGGTCTCAGCCTCAAAAGCAGTGACCTTTTATGATGACGGCAAAAGGATTGTGTAGGTGGTGTGGAGCAGCTTACTGAGAGAGGGTGGGTCAAGTGAGGCACAAGGCTTCCTTCCGTCTGTCTGTCTTGTACATCTCTCACATGGCGTTATCATGTAGGTGTATGCGTCCCTCCTCCTGTGCCACTGGCTTCATCTTGGCTCCGTCAATGCAAATATCAGCTCATGATTGCAGCTTAAGTAAATGCAGCCTGAGATGCAGAATATTTATTTTCCTTGACAGTTCTCTCTGAGCTTATATCTTCTCAAATATTACCTGTACGATGAGAGTGACATCTTTTCTTTCAGAGTAGCACTTTGTTTGTCTCTTGATTATGTTGAATTTTTTTTTAACTTGAACGTTCAAGCTGAAAGGCATGCTAGTTGAAACTATGAGTGGTAACAATAAAGCCCTTGTTTCCAACACAAATCTCAAGTAAATGGACAAGAGAAGTGGTTAAATTCCAAGTCTTATTGCAGTCAAAATTGCAATATTTTCGAGGCTTTGGCAAATGAAAACAGCAAGATTTGGTTGCTGGGGAGCCCATTACTTTAGTTAGTTGTGGGCTCCAGTTTGAGGCCTGTTATTGAGCCTATATTTGGCAAGTTAGCACCATTACAAGTATGAAGAATTAATTGTTAGCACTTCCTGTCTGTAATGTGCCTATGGGTGTGAAGACAACTATCCCTGGATCACACTGATAAAGAACAAAACATAAAAACATGGTGATACTCCAGCAAGTTGTCTAGTTATATAGATTGTCATTATTCTATGGTTCATTAGTGTATTTGTGTATATTCAGGAGATACAATAATATTCTCAGAAAAGTTAGTCACACTGTATGTAACATGTGATAAATATGATTATCATCATGTCTCTGTTCAGATTTGACAGAATTATGACTCCAGGGAGCAGTTTTGTGGAAAACTGTGGCGCATGCCTCACATCTCTCTCCTCCAGTTCTCACATGCCTCCCTAGCGGGGCCTCGCAGTTTGCTGTGACCTGCTTATCTTAACAAATTGTGTTGATTTTTTCTCTGTAGCTGTGCCATACCCTCCACAACATAAGCTCACTATAAAGGAGCTATTTGAAGATGGCAAGCCCAATGCTGAGTTGCTTCGCAACCATCTTGTCAAGGAGGGCAGGGTGGAGGAGGACGTGGCTCTCAGGATCATCAATGACGGAGCCAACATTCTCCGTCAAGAGAAGTGCATGCTGGAAGTGGAGGCACCTATAACAGGTAGGCTGGCAGATACCCACCAGGGGACCGAAGAGACTGTAGAGGTGCAACAATATGTTTTTTTTAGGCCCAATACTGATTATTGTTAACCAAGGAGACCAGTAAGCAATATTTGGGCATGATACGCATCCATCCATCATCTACACACCCCTTAATCCTTGCTAGGGTTGCGGGGGGCTGGAGTCTATCACAGCTGATACAGGGCGAAGGCAGGGGACACCCTGGACAAGACACCAGTCTATCACAGGGCTACACAGAGACAGAGAAGCTCACTCACATTCACACCAACAGACAATTTAGAATCACCAATGAACCCCAGCATGTTTTTGGACTGTGTGGGAGGAAGCCGAAGAACCCGGAGAACCCACGCTGCACAGTGAGAGCGTGCAAACTCCACTCAGAAAGATCCCAGGTGTCCTAACTGGGACGCAAACCGGGGCTCTTCTAGCTGTGAGGCAACGATGCTAACCACTATGCCATCTCGCAGCCCCATGATGCACATTTGCAGTAAAAATATAAATCTTGGTGTCAAAATGTAGAATAACGCAAACGCCTTCACAAAACTTCATAGAATTTGTTCTGTTTATTTATGTTTCACGTATCTTAATTAAAAGAGAGCTTACTAACATTTAGTGGTAAGCTCTCCAGTGGTAGTAGGCTGTAGGATACTCGGGACATTGATCAAGATTACAGAGTGAAAATGGATAGAGAGAGATGCAGCAACATCAGAGTGAAAGTAGCGCATTTTTATTTTTTGTTTTTTTTTTACTTTATTCGCTTAAAAAAACAACTACCAGTAATGCTGCATATTGGATCAGATAGTCAGCTGGGCTGCTAATTAGTCAACTCCTAGTGTCATGTATTGCACATGCCATTATTTTCAGCTATGTATGAGGAGAGGTCCAGAGTACAGACTCCATATATTATTGCCCACCCACCTGTTCTGCTTCCTTAAACAAGACACCAAATCCCTTTAGGTATTAGCAGGGCTTCTCTGCAGCTGACCGTGACCTTTAACCTTTGAAACATAAGTATACACATTGTGTCAAGTCTCCTGCACAGAGTGGTTCAGCAGACAGTTCAGTTCTTCCACTGCTTCTGTTCTAAATACTTTAAGGAAGAAACGGTTGCATGCAGGTTATATGTCATTTCCAGACATCAGAGAAAGCGTGGTAAATAAGGAGTAAACACACCACCTACTTCAGCATTATTCCTTTGCAGTGCTGCTTCTGTATACTGGCAGCTGGTGTACACTCACTCCTGTGCCAGATCAAAGGGTCTTGCAGGCTTTCAGTGTCGACTTAATCATCTCAGTTGTTGACAAATATCTGTTCCTTCTTAGCTGACCTTTGGGACCAGCTGTTATAAAATATGATCCTTTGTTTCTCATGTTTTCTCACTTAAATTATGGCCAAAATCCTGGGGGAGAGCCAGTGTGACAAAATGTCTTTGCTTGGCTATATGGTTGATTTGAGCAGCCAGTACAACCTGTGAAGCTCACAGATGGGATAATATGAGGATGCTAACTGCAGAATGAACTTCATTAGGACTGAAAAGTATTCAGAGGTCAGTTGTTGTGTAATAATACCTTAAACATTTGCAAAAAGTATTTACCACGCTTATGTTTGTTACACCATTTGTTATACCAATTAATTCAGTTGATGCATGGAATCTATTTGGAAAAGCCTAATTAAATTGCTATGGATGTTACTACAAAGCAGTCGGGTCGCATCAGTTGAATTATCTGAACCAAATTAGGCTGGCACTGCCACGTCCATATTTTTAATATCCTTGCTGTTATTACAGATGCCACTCATCGTCAGGGTCAGGAAACGCACTTGCTTTCTATGATTAACCTTGTACAAAATTGACATAATGGATTGTCTGTGAATTAAGTTTAGAGTTAAATCCTGATTTGATGGATTGAATGGAATGTTAATGTTTAATAAATGTAGAAGTTTTCTTTTGGCTATTTGCATCCATGGCTGTTTGTTTTTTTTATTCCTTTTTTCTCTAATTGTTTTGTGTTGTCTTTTGGCAGTATGCGGTGATGTCCATGGACAGTTTTTTGACCTTATGAAGTTGTTTGAAGTGGGAGGATCACCCAGTAACACACGATATCTCTTCCTTGGTGACTACGTAGATCGAGGATACTTCAGTATTGAGGTAAGTTGTTGTACTATTGCGTTTTAATAACTTGTGGAACTGAAATATTCATCGTCCCATTGCTTAATTGATTACATTTTCATTCGAGCAGAAATTGATTCTGTAGATTTATTTTCATGTTTAAACTTTTCATTTAAAATCATATAAAATTAAATCCTTTTCTCATTCATCTCTACTGTAGAGAAAACAAACTGGTTTCTGGCAAAATGATAAATGTACCAACTCAAACATTCAGTATTGGACACTGAACAGTGTGATATGGTTATGTCTATTGTCACAGCTCTTTGGCAATGATGTGCAATGGGTGACAGCTGATATATTTACCTTAGCTGCAGGTTAGGCTGCCATAATATCTGATCTTAGTGTAAACTGGCATCTTGTTAGTGTGTGGTTGGCTTCTGACACTCCCTCGTAGTGTAGTGCATGTGAATTATTACCACTGGCTGCATGTCAAACTGAAAGGAGTTGATGTAATGAAAACAAACTGGATAGTGGTGGTGTTTCTCAAGTGCTGACTCTCAAGGTGATTAAGACGGTTACCTGTGGTGAGAATGGCTAAGTACTACGACAGTACTGGTTTCAAATCTTACTGTAGTGCTCATTGGCGAAAGGATTTTGCTGTGTGAATTTCTATTTCAGTGACACCTTTAAAGGGCACAGTTCATGGATACTTATTGGAACGGTTAAAAATAAGATGAAGGATTTAAACAGAGAGCAGCAGTCTGACTGCACAAAGTACATTGCAGTTTTCCTATTGAGGTCCCTGGCTGGAGGGTTGTGACTGTTATGTGTTTGGATTCATGTCAGTTAAAATGGTGACTCAGTTTCATGGGTAAAAAAGGTATATTCCTAACAATTGTATTTTACCTATTATTTATATGTGTTACATGGAAAACAGTTTTTCTGCTCAAGACAGATTTGTTGTACTTACTTAACCGGAATGAAAAATATAGTCACTGAAGTGTTCTTTGAGAACTATGTCAGCACTGATGCTCACAAAAAAGTTGGCAGAAGTCGCACCAGATGGCAAGGAAAGAGTCTTGATCTAGATTTGTTAAAAAAAAAAAAAAATTAGGGTACCTTGTGGGAGTAGTGTGAATCTCAAGCTTTAGTGTCATTTATTCTGACTCACAGTGAAGTACAGTATTAACAATCACTTCTTTATTGAATATGACTCCACATTAGAATTCTTCTGTTCTTCTCAAATTGTTCCTACAAGTGCTTTAAAGGGCTTTATCGGATTTTAGTCCTTGTTGTGGAACATGAGACCTTGTAGTGAGGTCATGAATCAGTATTGATTTTACAATCCAGAAGTTATCTTACAGGTATAGGAAACTACTCATGCTTGGGGTTTAAGACTACAAGTTTTAAATAATAAGAAATGTCTCAGCTCACTTCACTTTCTAAAAAAAAATAAAAAATCATTGTATGTCCAACATTGGGGAGAAAGCACGCTTTTAGGAAAAATGATTAGGAGAAATATATGCTTTTGACGTGACTGGTGCAAAAGGTAGATACTCACAACATATTCTTTTTTTTTTTTTTTTGCCTTCAAGCAGTTACGCTGTCTGGATTCATCCCTTCAAGTGTTTTAACATATTTTTAGCAAGTACGGTGTCTAGTGGGATCTTTGTAAGAGTTAACAAAACGGTGTGCTAACACTCTAACCTCCCTGTGGGGCTTTTGGATGGACACTCGATATTGCATTGATGTGGCTAAAATGTCAGAGATGAAAGGAGGGGATTGAAACAGAATAAGGAATAGGAGGCTGATGGTGATGTAGGTAGATTTATGTCCATTGAAGACTCCAAAATTTGCCACTGTGATTGTTTTCACATTTATATCCTGTGAAAAGTGACACTTGAAGCACTTTCAACCCAAAAGAGGTGGTTAACCTTAATGCCACTTGAAAAACAGTTTAGCTTGTCTGAGCCACAGCGGCTATCAGTGTCACTGTAGAGCTCCTCCACCCCGGAGGAGGAGCTGGAGCACGGTTGTGATCAGAGAGGAGTGTACATCCTGCTGTCAGCACTGTGCCAGATCTAACATGGAGCAGCTAATTAAAAGTAGTAGAACACACACTGGAAGCTTACATAATTTGCAGTCAAGCAATTATCCCAATATAATTAAAAATACTACCCAAAGGGACCAGTCATTTGGCCGGTGAATATACTGTCTGGTTCATTCTTTTTAAGGAGTGCCTGACATTGGCTCAACTTATATGGCATACAGTGTTTCCCCTACCAATGCCTTGGGTGAGGGCCTAATGGGATCTTCGGCCTCCCAAAAAACCAAAGGATAACAAAAACAAAGCGCTGACTAGAACAAACTAGTCCTGGCCAGAGCAGCACAGGAGGACAGATGTTGAGCTATGTTGGTGGCTAGAGAAGAACACTCTTCCTGGCTCTACAAGACCAATATTAGTCTGGTAAAAAAGTAAATAAATACTTACACTTCAACTCCATACAGTTTTGCATCACTTAATACAGTAATCAAACAAACAAAGCAGCAGCTATAAAAAAACAAATCAAATATAGTCTGTGACTGAAAAGTCCTTACCAAAGATAAACTGTGATCAGCAAGGGAGAGAAGCCAAAATGGTTGCTCGTAACTTACACATAAGCAGTGATTACAAAGTTCTTTTGATTGGTAGAGCCGAAACGATTGATTACTTGATTGACTTTTTTTTATTTTTTTTGCTATCATTAAAGTAATTTTTAAAGACACATGACTACTTCAGGTTAAAAAAACATCACAGTTTTCTGCTTTTCTCTGTTGTTTAACATAACAAGCAAACCCCTTTGTGTTTTGGACTAACGTTTGGAAAAAAGTCACAGTTTTGAAGATGCCACCTTGAGCTCAGAAGAATAATGCTGTTCTGACATCTTACAAACTAAAATGATGAATGGATTAATGTAGAAAGTAAATGTCTAATTGTAGTCAATAATGGAAATAATCAGCAGTGAACAGCTGTCCATTAGTTAAGATATTACTCCTATCAGGGCAAAGTCATGACTGTAGCCAAACAACTACAATATTGACTCTATGACCTACAAGACAATACAAAAGTCTTAAAGCTCCGGATTTATAGCCATTGACTCTCAATAGCAGCACTGAAAGTTCTCTTCATTTTAAAGGCCACAGAGCTCACTTCAATAGCACATAGGACAGATAGAGCAAAATGGGTATCAGGATGTGGTTACCAAGGCAACTTAAAGAATCACCGTGTTGTACCATTGCTCGCCAGCAATTTGTCAGAGTCTAAATTCAGTGAATGTGAGCAATCCGTTTTACTCTGTGTGCTCTTCTTTATCTACTTAGCGAATTCTCTTTGATCCAAGAGAGTGTGTCGGTGGACTGACTCCCTTCGTTCCAGCCTCGCCCCTGCACACACCGGGCATAGGCTGAAGTGTGTGTGTGTATCTGGGTTTGAGGCGAAGGTAGCCAGTGTTCATGTTGCCACACAAAGCTTTGTGCCATTTCCTTTGTCTTCCTCCCCCACTCCAGGCTCCAACGCAGAGTGGCTGGCTAAAAGAGTGCAGAGGGCTCTCATTAAAACCCATGTCAGCTTCCAGCCACTCCAAGCCATGTCCCTTTCTCCGCCTCTACACATAAGGGATCAAGTCACACCGACAGCCCCCTCAACACATTTACCTGTACTTGACAGTTCGATAGTCCTCTCAACAGTGGAAGGGAATAAGACAAGGCAGTTGTGCCCCCCCCCCCCTTTGTGTTTTAACTTGAATACACACCTGCTGGCTCTGGTTACCTTGGGACCTTGTTCCAATGACTTAATAGCGGGCCAAAGTTGATGTATGTTGAAACAGGGGGCTCAGAGACTCAAGTGGAAGCTTTTCTGAGCACTGAAGAGGAAGCAATTAGATTTGGATTGTAAATGCTGGTCTGTTTTTCAAATATATATATAGATCAGAGGGGAAACATCCTATGGTTTCTGATATGGTGAATGTTGCTGAAGGAGAAACAAATCCCTCTTCATCATGCCATAGTTAATTGTATGTGTGTGTTTGGAGCCTGTAATGGCACACTTCCATTTTATTAAAATCCTCTGTAGACTGTTGCTGCAATATGATGCATAAATGGTAGTTAAGCTAACTTGTCTTGATCAAGGTCACTTGAACAGAGTAACACTGAAACATAAACAACTGATAAAGAGGAGACAAGTGTGTGGGAGGACGTCATTTTTTTTCATTTGAAAATATTCACAGAGCTGCAGTCATTAAAAGCTGCTACCGACAGTCTTTATGTGAAGAACGCAGCTATAAAACAACTTATACCGTCTGCTGAGCAAACATTGAGTCTAACAAGACCTTCAAGTCTGGTGCTTTTTGTTAGATTTGTTGCAGATAGCTGGGCCTACAGGAGTATGTGTGTGTCAGTGTGTGATACGTGGTGGCAGGTTTGTGCCACTTAACCTCAGGAGTCAATTTTCCTCACCTGCAAATTTGACTTTAATTGGTCTTTTTCTATGCTGAGATGATGTTGTGCTTGACAAATTGTCACTGGCGGCCATTTATGTGATTAAGCTGAAACAATTAAGTGATTAATCAATGAGTTGACTGACAGATAACCTATGAGCAAGTTTGCTAATTTGGTTGAGTCATTTTTCAGGCTAAAGCTCCAATCATTCTCTGGTTCCAGCATGTCTGAACATTTGCAGCTTTTCTCTGTCATATATCATTCTACGCTAAATGCTGTAATTGTCACATCACTGCCTTTTCCTTTCCTGTGTTCTCCCTCCCTCTGTCTCTGTCTCTCCTCCCAGTGTGTTCTCTACCTCTGGTCGCTCAAGATCAACCACCCCACCACACTCTTCCTCCTGCGTGGGAACCATGAGTGCCGGCACCTCACAGAGTACTTCACCTTCAAACAGGAATGTAAGTGCAGGGCCTCTCTCAGCCTTAGGAAGGCTAGTGTAATGTGCTCCTATGCTCTCTTTAGCACTTCACAATGGTCTGCATCAATGAGGTCTCAGATTTCTGACAAAGCCTGGGCATAAGGTATGGTATTTGTAGTGCGAGTGCAGAATTACGTTGGCATTTAGTCGATTTTCAATTGAATTTGCATATTACAATGATGCATTTAGCAAAGGCTGAAATTTAGGATGTACGTTATGCAGCGTCTGACTCAGCGTTTAAACTGTTGTGTCAAGTCTTTAACAAATACATGCATCCTCCATGTGCAACAGACATGTCAGTCAGGTGATTTTGATGATATCTAATGCGGTGGTGCTCAATCACATTTTAGTATCACACAGAAAAGCTTAACTTTAAAAAAAGGATTGCAAGTCAGTCTGCAATGTCAGTCATAAAAATTGCAATTTGATATTTTCCCAAATTTGTCAGGCATTTTATTATTTTTTTTAGGTCTTTTGGTCTTTTCAAGTTCACATAGCACACATACAAATGAGAAACTGAAAAACACCTTTTTTGAGAAATGTAGGAATTTGAAGTTGAGCTCCATGTCAGAGAAAAAGAAGTGCGGTACCTCTGATGACAGATTCTTCTTAATAACATGACTAGCTTCCCACAAGTAGGACATGTTTGTCACAAAGTGTGTGTAGAACGTGGAAGTCCCGTCACAAGATGTGGCAGTTCATTAGCATTACAGTCCCCACAGAGGAGAAGAAGGCTTTTCCTTTTCATGTTGTAGATGATCAACTGCCGGAGCATGGAGAGCAGCCAGGCATGCTGTTGATGTGTTTCAGACAGTTACACACACACTGATTTTTTCAGTCTGTGACAGCTGCGTGCGTGAATCTATCTCTGTGTGTGCGCAGAGCAAGTCGGGTTGTATTAGTATGCAAACTCAGAGACAAAGACACTTTGGCAGACAGCAAAGACAAAGCCTTACCAAATGCACATGGATTTCACTTACTACATCTTCACCCACACACACCCACATACCACCGCATCAACACACACACACACGTTCTTGTTAGCGGTTTGGAAGATAGTTTGGATTGTGGTGGACTTTGAGATTTGGATATCTATTTTTTCACTGTGAAAGCAGTCAAGAGCATGTGTGTAAACTAAATCAGCAGATAAAGTAGTAGAAGTAAGAAAAATAATCACTAATGTCACTGGCTAAATTTTAGATTACCCACCTGTCTGGCACTTTTGTCTTTATGCAGCAGCAAAATTACATTCAGTAAAAAAAGAGTCTAACACTTTCTGACTCCATGTGATGCATCTTGCTCTAGTTTAGTTTGAACGCAGCTTAGTAGACTAACCAGACCAGCACTGCGATCACATTTACTCAAATGCTGGATTCCTTTCAGAGATCAGATGTTGCAAGTTTAAAGCATTTCAACAAAAGGTTTGGTGATACAGCTAAAAAATAATGATAAGATGTTACATTGCAGTCAGTATTGATTATTATTAATGCCCTATTTTTTAAGGTTGCATTCATTCTGATACTTAGTAGTAGAATTAGGAGCTGTTGTTATATACTGCTGGGAAGTACTGAAAAAAAAGAAATGTTAATATAGAATCCTAGGCTACATTAGCCCTGCTTGTATTCCACCATGCTTTTTCAAGTGGTATTGAAAAGGTCTTAAAGTTAAACTCTGTGCACCCTGCAGAAATCATACTGAGTTGATGCTTTGAAGCATAACAGATACCAACGATACCAAAAATTAAAGGCTATTATTTTATTAAAACTGCAATGAAAAAAGACAAACTAGAAGATCAGTGAATACTGATATACAAGTGGCATACTGAGAAAACAGAATATAAATACAGAAACGCTCATCGACTTTAAAGAGAGGAATAAGAAATGTGTATAAAATCGCAATAATGACTCATTCAGTCAAAGTTTTCTTCAAAAAAGACATAAGGTCACATAACCGGGAGTTTGATAAAGGGGCTGATGATGGTTTTCACTAAAGCAATATCCTCCTAGTCCAAAAACACATAAATAATCAAATAAATACATTTTAAAAATGTGTTTTTATATAGATATAGATATAGATATAGATAGATAGATAGATAGTGTCACTTCCACTTTCTCTAACTGCAAAAACTGTATTTAGTCTCCTACCAAGTTTACACTTTAGAAGGATTAGGCAGAAACAGTCATATAGTGAATTGTCTCATTATTCTCATTAAGTGTAATTTCGAAGTAAAACAGGGGTCGACACTAAATGTAGACTTCCACAAACTTAATTATCCACATTTATTTCAAGTACAAAGCTCATTCCTGCATACTTTTGTGGCTTGATTGCAGCGTTCACTCGTCCCACACATTGTACTGTCCTTGCTGCTTGTGCCCTATAAGGAGTCAGCTTCCTTCCGACCTCATCTGACCTGCAGCGTTCTGCAGGCAGCGCTGCAGAAACTGCCTGGAAACAATCATCAGTCCTACTGTTGGCAGAGGAGCTGTTCTACTTGTTCATAACACCTCTGGCAAACATTTGATCATAGATACTATAATAGGCAGATACAGCAGACAGCAAGCATTACAAAATAGTTTTGTGTTACTACACAAAGTGAGCAGTATTTTGTGTTTGTTGCTATGTTTTTGCTGCAGGTAAAATTAAATACTCTGAACGGGTGTATGACGCCTGTATGGAGGCCTTTGACTGCCTGCCCCTTGCTGCCCTACTCAACCAACAGTTCCTGTGTGTACATGGCGGACTCTCACCAGAAATTAACTGCCTAGATGACATACGGAAAGTAAGTGATCCCCACTGACATATGAAGTAGTGTCAAAGTACTGCAAAGGCAAAACTGAAGATCTGTGAGTCTCCATGGCTTGATTTGATTTATTTTAACTGGTTTTATTGGTCTAAGATTACATTGGCAAAATTAAATTTCCTTTTAGTATTATGGTTTCCTGCTTGTAAGAAGTTGATTCAAAACATACCGTATCTCTGCTAAGTGTGTTTGTGTTGTGTACTCAACAGTTAGACAGGTTTAAAGAGCCTCCAGCATTTGGGCCAATGTGCGACCTGATCTGGGCTGACCCTGGTGAGGACTACGGCAGTGAAAAGACTTCTGAACACTTCAATCATAACTCCGTCAGAGGCTGCTCCTACTTTTTCAGGTATTAATTATTTAATTAAACTGATTCACCTCTGATGCAGCTTAATTCTACAGAAATAGTCTGCACCAGTACCAGAGGGATACAAATGCAGCACTTGTGTTGAAATAAAAACAGTGATTTCATCCAGTTGTGGAGCGCTTTCCGTAGACTAATCTCAAACAAATACGAAGACAAGGACATATGATAATGGGATGTAAAGTGGACTGCATCACACAGGTCAGAGGATGGTGCTTCACTTTTTTGTAGGTCAAACAGTTTATTGAGGCAGTTTCAAAAATGGCCCTCTCAAAACTGGTTATCTGATAAAAACAGCTTGTTCAAAATAGGTTAACACATTCAATATGACTTTACAAAATAGGTTAACAGATGCAAAGAGATTGTACAGAATAAAATGTGAAAATGGGTTCAAATTACTCAACTTAATAGCACAATAGCAAATACTTATGTGCAATTCTAAAGGTTAAAAGACACGAAGGGCTGTTTAGAATAGGAAAGAAAAGTCAAGCAGTTATTGTAATTAAACAAAATAGCACCTGCTCTGGCAAACATTACAATATGTTAACGTCAGGAGGCAGTTTTTTTTTCTTTTCTGTATATATTTTGGTGTTCATTTTTCCTTCAAGATAAATTATAGCAAAGTTGTTGATCCTGTTAATTTTCATCATCACGCCAAAATATCACTTGAGTTTATGACCTGCAAAACTAAAGGCATTCTCATGAGCATTACACATCCGTGTTTAGTGTTAACTCGTAAATATTAGCATGTTCTAAACTGAACTTGAAGAAAATGGTAAACACTGCTGATGTCAGTTAGCATTGGGACTGAATGATTAATAACATTTTGAATTGTGATTTGAAACAATGCAACCAGCGTGTTTGACACCTAAAACCCGTTGTGTCAGGGGTTTCACAAGTTCATGGCAACCTACTTATAGGACAGTTATGTGTTTGATGGTATCTCATTGGTGTAATGTTCTTTCACATGTAAATTTACTGTTAATATTTAACTTTGCTTTAAAAACTGATACTGTAATTCAAATTGCAGTCTCACTCTCAATCAAAGCTTTCCCCAGATTATTCAGCGCTAGTTAGCATTTAGCTTATAGCACCTCTGCGCCCAATTACTGCTGACTAAGCTGACTAGCAACAGCAGTGTCAGCTTCCTGCCATATTAGCCACCGATTTGGAACAAAATATGAAAGAGGTGATTGGTTAATGTTGATGCTTCATTAAAATGCTGTTCTATAATACTGTGAAGTGAGAAGTTTCATTTCACAAAAATAACACAAGATGCCTCAAATGCTAAAATGTTGTCCTGTGTTAGCCTGTATGACCACATTATGTCACTTAACTCAGTGTAGTTACCTCTAGTTATGGGTATTGTTATTTCTTTAAATGGATTCTCAATAAAATACATGAATTTATAAATGTCCTCTCTCTGTCTGTGGGCTTTAGCTTGTCCTGCCTGCAGCACTAACTGATTTATTATGTGCCTCGAGTAATAGCCAATCAAAATTTAAGGACAGATGTTGAAAGGTTCTCTTTTTAGAACAAATAAACAAAGGCATTTCAGCAAAGTTTTGTGTTATTCTGAAGTTTGTCACCAAGGTTTTGGTTTTTACTGCAAATGTAAATCAGTTCTAGATATCAGTTATTGGTCTCCTTGATTACTAACAATTAATGTAGATGTTTGGCCTGAAAAAAACCTATGAGTTAACCTTTATTTTCTGAAGATTCAGTGACCCCATTGAGTTACTCACAAGTTGAGACCAGCTAGCGGTTTGAACTTAAGTAGGACACAAATGCCTGGTTCAGCTGAATCCTGCAGGATCTTAAATCCATAGAGGTAGTAACACATTCATCTTGGCGTGATGCTCATCTGTGTACCCCCACTAATATATCTTGAGCTTTCCCTAATGGATTCGTAGTACCCTAAAGTAGCCTCATCCAGCTGAGCTTGTCTGCTTTTCTTCTGGCTTTAGTTCTCAACTTTTTGGAGCCCATAAATGCTCAGAGTTCTGCCTCTGGACACTCAGCATCTTTAAACCCTCAGCCCAACAGGCCAGAAAGCACAGCATGATGAAAATAAATATGAAAGTATTTTCCTTTGGCCAAAAACAGTCAATTGGCAATTGGTCTTAAGTGGCATCATGCAGTTCCTGTAATGGTTTAAGTTTGGAATAAGCTTTGACCTCCACTCAGTGGTTTAACAGGTCTGCCTTCTTTCTCTCTGGTTCTCTTTCTCTCTGCAGTTACTCGGCAGTCTGTGACTTTTTGGTAAATAATAACTTGCTGTCCGTAATAAGAGCCCATGAAGCACAAGATGCAGGGTAAGTGATATTTAAAAAATGAGTTTTCAGCATATTTTATTGTAGAATGTGCGTAATGAGGGTTTCTATTTGTGGCTGTGCAGGTATCGGATGTACAGAAAAAGCCAGACCACAGGCTTCCCTTCATTAATCACAATCTTTTCAGCTCCAAATTACCTAGACGTCTACAACAACAAAGGTTTCTATCTTTTTTTTCTCACTCTCGCTGTTGTTCTTGTATTTACCAGGCTTCAGTCCTTGAATCTCTCCTCCCATCTCTTTCCCTCTGTCAATCCTAGCTGCTGTATTAAAATATGAAAATAACGTGATGAACATTCGGCAGTTCAACTGCTCCCCCCACCCTTACTGGTTGCCCAACTTTATGGATGTCTTCACATGGTCTTTGCCTTTTGTTGGAGAAAAAGGTATGTTTGTTGTTTGGAAGGGAAAATGTAGATGGGAAGCTAAAAATAAATGCTGCATTGAGTTGTCTATGATCCAATGGCTTTGTAGAATATCCAGACCTGTCCAGAGTCTTTTTATTTCTGTTAAATTATAGAATAGCAGTGAATTCTAAAGTGGGCCAGTTTATGGTAAATTGCACTTCTTCATTGTTCATTCAGAACACAGCTGGTAGAATTTTAACAAAGAGAGATGAACACAATTCACAATAACATGTTATATGTTGCTTTCTCTCTGTAAATCACTCAAGAGTCAGGAGTTCTTTTGAAAAATAAATACTTTGCTTTTTTTTTTTTTGCCAATTTACTACATTTTTCTGCTCCTGTATTCTTTAGAAACGTCCACATCTAAATCTTAAAGTGGCAAACAGCAGCCCAACAGCTGACAAGATGGAAATGACAATGATCAAGTGCATAATGTCTTTGTTACTGCATGCGTTTGCAAATAGGGCATTTTGGGGACTTTACTGCTTGAGTCTTTTTTATTGTAAAAAGTGTGTTGATTCTGTAGCAGCCATCAGGAGAACATCACAAATTACATCAATTTATACCTTTCAGAAAATTCTGTTTAATGACATTTAAGTTGAATAAGCTATAAACGTGTTCCTTTTTAGATATAACAAACAGTCAAAATGAGGACAGGCAACACCACAAACTGGCCACAGACATTTGTTTGGTACCAGTCTGAGGTTGTTTTGTGGCTTCTCTCCCCGACAGTGACGGAGATGCTGGTGAATGTACTGAACATCTGCTCTGACGACGAGCTCATGTCAGAGGGAGACGACCTATATGAAGGTACATTTAAAAGAACGAGAATATGCACTCAGACCTTTTTGATTAGGGGTTTGATTATAAGCCCGGATGATTATCCAATCTGATGTTCAATTTTTGTCTGCTTATCCTTATTGTTATTTTTTTAACCCATTCCCCATAAAAAAAAAAAAAAGAATTTGTAAATGCGATTCTCTCATGCAGCTGAGTGTCTATCGGTAGTCTCTACAACAGGGGTCTGTCTATCTGATTGGTTACACAGTCTGCAAATGACCTTTTATTTTAAATCAGAACTTAGAATATCAGTAACATCGGGCACAACTATTTACAGGAATGCCAGTTTTCTACCTTTGGAGGATATTCTAATCATAATCTAATTTATTAAGACTTACCAGAACTAAATTTCAAAACCATTCATCAAACTTTCATCAATATTTACAGGATCTGTACAAACTCAAAACACACAACACAAATAATGAAAAAAACACTATTCAGGGCTCCAGACCATCTTTCTCATTTGGTCGCACTGCCCACCTGGTCACAGGAAAAACATACGACTTGCTGAACATTTTCTTATCGATAGACACTACCCGTAGCAGGCTGTGGTAGATGCTGTTACGAGCTACGTACACACTCATGTGGCCAGTGCCCTGCATCCAGGAAGTGTAAAATTAGTAAACACACAGTAAGGACTAATTTCAAATCTGTTAATCACACAAATATTGTTAATATGGCAAAAGAATACCAACATTATTATGAACTTCATTATTATTTTGTTAAAATTAAGTCAAATTTAATATTGTGTTTGAGAACTACTTTTTATCTGGTCATTTGTAGTGGGGCGGTGTCCCTGGTATGCATCGTATTGGCCCAAAAATTTGCACTATATTGTTTGATCCCTTCTTTTGGTTTTGGTAGTAGTTTGGTAGTAAATTTGTCGAAAATGGAAACGAGCCATCTAATACCATCATTATACCTTATGGTAAATGTGATCCAGGCTGCATGATACATTTACTATTCTTTTTTTAAAACTCCTTCTAGGTTACAGATATTCAGACTGCAATTGTGTTTGCAGTATTGATATGTAGATAAGGAGAGGATGGAGTTTGACTTGTGAGAGTCAGTATGAGCAGCATTATCTCCTTTATTTACATGGTGTGATTTTGTGCAGTGGTGGATTTGGCAAAAGTAGTGTTGATGTTCCTAGAAAGACTCTTTACATGTTTGTACATAAATGTACAATTACTGTTCCACTACATTTACAAACAGAGGCATCAGAAACATCCACAAACATGATTCCCTCCCTCCATTGCTGGTCGCCTGCTGAAAGCAGTAATAGTGTTTTTTCAGGCTTTTGACTGGCCATCCTGACTTTAGGATTAAGGTTATATTACCGCCTGTTGTTTTGGCATACTCTTGACTTCAGCTTTGTTTTTGCATGATGTGGACAGAGATTTTGTTTGAGAACGATGAAGGAAAACCTGTTTAAAAAAATACCCATGTATGTGTGAACAAGGCCTGAATGACAAGACGTTAGCCTGCTAAGTACACTATGAGTGACACCAAGCTCAGGATTAAGAGCTTTCACTATGTTAGTTTAAAGAGGTTAACATTAGCTTTTGTGACTAGGACCTAATGTACTATAAATGTACTGTGATGGTGAATATACTGCTCGTAGACATTACTGTCCTGACCAGAAACAAGTATCAGTATTACTATAACACATTTTTGTCCTTCGATATTTATCAGAACTAAATATACATTAATGGTTGCTTTGATGTAAAAGTTGTATAGATATAGTGTATCTGCTCATCTGTGTACATCTACAGTGTTTGGATCATTTCTCCACAACCATTTCTGGTTCTTTTGCAAATCAAATTTTTAATGTGTTTTTTAAACTCGATGAATGGCAAATGAGTCCTGACACACTCTTACTTGACATAGAATGCTGGAACATGATTTATACGCAGCACTTCATCATAATTCAACTTCTGTCACACGTCTGGTGTTGATGAGAGAGTTGTGCTCCCTGAAGTACAGCTGCTGTACTCTGAAACACTTCATCTCTCAGATGTATTAACCCTTGATTCTTTGTTCTCTTCTCATTAGTCTTTTATGCAGCATTTTTTTTTTCATTTTGACCACTAGCTTCTTAAGTACTAGGAATCAGTAGCAAAGGGTGGAATCAGCAGCGTACTGTGTTTTAACCTTCCCATTGGAACTGTTCCCAGGTGGCACCTCAGCGATGCGTAAGGAGGTGATCCGGAACAAGATTCGTGCTGTGGGGAAAATGGCCCGAGTCTTCTCAGTTCTCAGGTGTGACCCTGTCATTTACAGTGTTTCTTTGAAACGTCTGTTCCTTTTTAATGACAATGCTCTAACTGGAAACACCCTATGTTCACATATCTGGGTCGCAGCATCGCAACATAAAATTGCATTTCACCACAGGGCCAGTAGGACGTGGAAGTGTTGGTGAAATGAAGGGAGTCAGTTGAGTGCACAATGAAGCTGTGTTTGTTAACACAATGTTGGTCTGCCAGGATTAATGAGCTGGCACGAGATGAGTCACGATGCACCTAGACTGTATAATGGCATTAGACATTATTCCAGATTAATGCTGCTGCCGCTGCTAGCTTGTCACACTGCTGTAAGTGGGCAAGATGTAGAGCAGCTCGTCTTTCAGACCAGTGGATATGGGTCAGTGGTATTAAAGACAGATACATTTTCAATATATGAAAACAGATTTTAGTCAGCCTGAAATTGTTTCATTCAAACTTTTCAAAATGTGCACATTTTCTAAAATTATCAAAATGATACGAAACATGCAATTTGCAACTTTGCAATGCTATGCAAAAGTCTTGTTTCAGCTGTTATGTGCAGCCTCTTTTGAAGCAGTAGAGAACATTTTTGAAAGTATAAAGAAAGTTACATGTTCACATAAAAGTGCGTCAACACAAATCTTTACACTGGTATCGGATCCTTAAAAATATTGCTTCAGCTGCTAAAATTGACACAAGTTGTTGGTGACCCACTTACAAATCCAGGACACATAATAGCAGTTTGGCTGGAGGCATTTACAGCTGACAGTCTATCACTCTTATCAATCAGCAAGGGGGTTGGCACAGGTTAAATATCCAGTGATGCTCGAACTCATGACCTCCTAGCTACACAACAGCTTCATAACCGCCAGGTGTCTGCTGCTCTACTTGCTGAAATGTAATCTGCATGTACCTTGTGTGCCTGTGTCTTGTTTGTGGACTAGGGAGGAAAGTGAGAGTGTGTTAACACTCAAAGGCCTGACCCCAACTGGAACTCTTCCAATGGGAGTGTTGTCAGGGGGGAAGCAGACCTTACAAAGCGGTAAGTGTGTTGTCCACTCAATAATCCTGCTCTTTGATTCCTCCTTGCAAGATGCCATTTAGCAGAATCTCAACCCTCAGGGACACTTTCTCACTCTTTATCACCAGGCCTGTGTTGTTCTAAACACTGAATTTGCCGGGCAAACCTGTTTTTTTCTTCGACATGGCAAAGAGGCGGTGTTACATGATCTGTTAATCCTCAAGCACATCAGTAGAGAAAACTGTACAAAACACGGGGTAACTGCAACGCACTAAAAGTATTTGTAACATTTTTTCTGCACTAGCTATAGCTATAAGGAAAGATCTGCGGTTTGCAAGGCAAATGTATGGCCATAAACCTGAAAGTATAGCTTATCGCTAAGATTTAGGTAAGAAGATTGACACTGCTCTCAAGTGTATATAGCAAATCTGTAGCTGGAGCCAACACCCAGGCAGGCGAGCTATCTTGGCATAAAGACTGGGAACAGGGAGAAACAGCTGGCTTTGCTCTGTCCAAAGGTAACAGAACCCACCTCCAGGCACTTCTAAAGCTAACTGATAAACACATTATATCGTATATTGTGTGTGTGACTCATTCAAAAAGCAGTTTTTCAGGGCCGCTCAGAAGTACCGTCCCTAGAATAGGTACTTTATTTCTACCCTGAAAACCACCCTGGAGGAGTTTCTACGAAGAGGTTCCTGCAGCAGAACACACAAAGGTTCAGGCTGCCTAGAACTGCCTCTAAGTTTCTGCAGTGGAAAACAGCCTTTTGTTTGTTGCATGTTACCTAATACTGTCTGTTCTGTGGATTTTGTTATCTTTAGATGGAGTTAGGTCGGCTGTTTAGCTCTGTTTTGAGGCTTTATGCTTAGTTAAGTGAATCAACTGCTTTTTCTAGCTCATGTTAATAATACAGGATCAGAATCCATTTTATTCCATTCAGTTTTCACATAGAAAGAATTTGGCTTGGTGTTTTGGTGTACAACAGTAAACACTGGCAAGTAGAAAATGTCTATCTATGCAAGTGTTGGAAACAGGAGTAGTACAGATTTTCTCATTGAACTTTTTAAAATAAAGTAACGAAATAAATATTCCAAAATGTTGACACCTTCCTTTAAGTTCAAGTAAGTGGATGTATAACGTTAAACTAAGGATCATGAGCAACCTATAGAAGTCAACATTACTGTAGTTGCTAAGATATCCATATTGGAACACTTTTATACCGTTGAAACCAAAGTTGTCAGTTAACAGTTTTGTTTGCTCCTTATAACTACAGTGAACTCAAAGCTTTTTTGCAGTTTAGTCAGAGAAGACAGCTTAAATCCCATGATTTATCTTTGCATGCACTTTTCATCTTTGCACATGCAGAAATACAACACTGAGACCTCCGTATTGTTGTATTGTGGGAAATGTGGGTAATATCCAAATGAGATCAATGAGGTAGCTTGATTAGAGTTTGGAATGTTCTAAATGTAATTGTAGCAATATACACATTGCAGAAACATCTGGAGCTAAAAGATGTCCATGCTGGCATCCAGTTTGTGAAGATTAGCTTCCCTGTCCAGCTACCTTTTTGAAGGGTTCTAGATCAATGATGGCATGCCCACCACAGGAAGCGCTGGCTCCACTTTGACTCAAGCCAAACCCCCCAACCCACCCCCCCACCACGCCCACGCGGTAGAAAGTTTTTGGGCTGAGCTGTGGGCTGGCTGATCGGGGAGGTCAGCCTGTCACCTGGACATGGCTACTGACCCTCTGATCTAAAGGTCACCGCCTGGCCTCGTCTGCCAGAGGACATGCTGAGAGCCACGCTTTGCCCCGCTGGAAGCTCACAGAAGCTGCAGAGCAATCGAAGGAGAAACCACATGTTGTGACCTTTTGGATAATGTCATTGTCCATGTCTGCTCCCTTAGCCACAGCTTTCAGGTCGGCTAGGCTGGTTCAAACAAAGGGAGGGCATATGATTGTGTGTTTTTTTGGTTGGTTGGTTTTTTAATCCACTGTACTACTGCTGATATCACTTTTGAATGTTCTATAAGTATGCATTGTGGCACGCAGCTCTTTCTGATGATATAAGGACAAAAATGTTTTCCCAAGTGTCACCACCAACAAAGCACCTGCTGCTATGTAAAGTAGTCTGCTGCTTGAACACAACACTTTCATTAAAAATTCACAACCGTTTCTTTATTGTCGTCATTTAGAGATTAAATTAGATGCTTTTAATGGACCTACACATTCAATAACAAGTAAATATAACTGCATAATTTATGATGTTGACTTTCACAATGTCAAGCATGCATTTTAGATAGAAATATTCATAATGTTTGTGATGTTTCTAACATTCTGTTCAGTTTGTGTATTTTTTTCGTTTTGAATCAAAGCTTTTTGTAACTCTGTGTCTGAATGAATCTCTGACTGCATGTGTGTGCTGCCGGTTTGGACTGTGCGAATGTGTCGTCCCGCCTGGTCATTGTTGCCCATCTCGCTTCAGTTCTTAGACTCTTAGTGCTCAGCCAAATCCCCCCTCAGATCTCCACACCTAAGTCGCCATGACCCTTTAACACCAACACCATCTTAAATCTCCAGCAGGCTTCTTCGCTCTAACCTTCCCGCCCACTCGCTAACGTGTTTTGATGACGTTTTGCAGCTACTGTGAATTTTGCTTCCACATGACCGTGACATGGTTGTTGGCCTATATTCTGCCATCTGTTTATTACATCTGGATTTACAGTTTGATTTTACTGTTGCATTTGCTGTCTCTGGCTGCCTTTGATGACTCCCTTTCCCCTCCCTCCTCTTCCTCAACTTCTATTAACATAGCTACCATTGAGGCAGCTAAAGCAAAAGGTACGCATTGGCTGTGTGGCTCAAACCTCTTGTTTGTGTTTTGTGTGTTATTCACCCTTTAAACACAGCCCTACTCCTATAATGTGTACTTTTGTTGTTTATTTGTTAGTTTCCTGACTTTTTACATTAGTGATTAGCCAATTACTGCTAATGTATGACTGGTTTCTCTTGCATAATCAGTGTCTGTTGATCACACTGGTTCCATCGTTATAAAATTAGTCTATATGGCGCTTGTATTCTACAGGGTAGACAAGCAATAAAAGAGACATGGATAAGATGAAGATATGAACATATGGAAGGAAAAAAAAACTTTTATTAAAATAAACAGTGGTAGTTCAATCTGTCTTGTAACTGATTTGGAAAAAGAAAGCACATGTTACAGAATGTTTCGTAGTTAGTGATATAGATTGGGTATAAGACCTGCCCCTTGTTTCTGTTGACAACAAATCAACAACGGACAAGAGTGTGGTCACATAGGCTTTACTTGCCAAGTGTGGCTCCCCATGCAGAGAAAAGCCTGCTAAGACCTGGCTAAGATAAGACCAGGGACATCCCTGCCTGGGATATTTACAGAAGCTAATCCTGTTACAGCAGTTGGCCGTTGCTCCACTGTCTGCTCCTTTTGCTTGATAGTGACGGTAGCTGCTTCAACAGGCCTCAACCATGAGAAACACTCATTTAATCAAATCCATGACATGAAAAAGATTTAGTTCTGGTGGATTAGGTGCAGACCACGTCAACAGATAGGGAGTATAACTTCAGAGGCTGTGTGTCCACTCAGTCTCATTTAGGGGAGGTGTTCCCAACCTTTCAGTCTGATGGATCCACAACAGACAAACTCAGACACCCCTCAATAGATCCCACCAGTCGTGTTTCAAATGTGCTCATTTCAACTTATTTTGAAGTGGATGTTGCGTAACTATTACTTTTTAACTAGTTATTTTAATTATTTAATCAGTACTTTCAGGTCACTAACATTTAGGTGTTAGTTTTAGCTAATTATTTCATTTTTATACCATTTAATTGTTTTAGCCAATTATTCATCCAATGATTAAATTCTTTTTTTAAATTATTTCAACGACCAAATGATCACTTTTAGCTCATTATCTAATTAATAACAACTACTTATTTCTACCATTCAATTACGTAACTATTACTTCTAACTAACTAGTTAGCTAGTTGTTTCAACTACTTAACTAATACTCTTAGCTCATTATTTCAGCATTGAGCCATTGCGTTTAGCTAATTACATAGCCAATTGGTTTAACTACTTCTCTATTGCTTTTAGCAGATTGTTTGAACATATAAGTATTGCCTTTTGCTAATTATTTTGGTAATTAACAGCTACTTGACTGTTACTTTTAGCTAATTATTAAATCCTACGTAGCCATTACTTTTAGTTAATTTTTTAAACCACTTAATTCTTTTTTTCAGGTCCTCAATTTACGATTTAAGCACAAGTTTTACTTAGTATTATTAACAGCCTATTAACCATTACATCTGTCTTATTACTACTTTTAGCTAATTATTCCAGCTATTAAACTGTTACTTTTAATTCATTTGGGAGCTAAATATTTTGGCTACAAAACCATTACTCATAAACCTATAATTAATTATTTAGCTAAGTATTTTAATTTAATTCCTACTTTTAAGTAATTATTTCACCTTTACAGCATTAAAATAGCACCATTATGTTGGAAATTGTTCATTTTTCTCCCAAACACAAAATATATGGATATATTTTTTAATCAAATCCTAATTATTATTTTTTTTAAAACCCTTTTTTTTTATCCTACCCTATCCTCTGACTACTACGATAATACTTAGGTACAATAATCCCTAAGGTACGAGTAGTCAGTTCAAATGAGAACTAATCCTTCGCTATCACAGATATCTGGTTGTGCAAGAGTATCCTCAAAGGCCTTGTTTCAGTATAATCTACCTAGAAAACATTCACGTCTGACTTTTCATTCTCTGTTTATCTTGATAACTTAAATGACTGATAAGTATGTCTGAACAGTCCTTTTACAAGTTTGCTTTTCATTTGCACACGTTTTCTGTCTGGTTTCCTTGGCTGTTTCGGGACATCACCGTAAGTGTACAAAGTGTGAGGTGTTTTATTGTTCTAGCTTGTCCCACTGGTGTTTGAACACTAGGAGTCATTGTTTATCTGTGCATGTTTTGTATTCACGGATCATGTGTACTGTATTAGGCACATACTGTGTTTTGTGCTTATCAGATGAAATTCCACAAGGAATCCAGTTTGATTGATGCTGATTAAAAAGCTAAACAATACGGCTGACAGCAGATGCTTGCTGTAAAATTGGGATGTCACTCAAAGCTTCTGGTAATTTCCTTTTTTGGTGTCTCTTCAGCCATTCAAGGCTTCTCTCCTACGAGGAAGATTCGCAACTTTGAGGAGGCACGAGGCCTGGACAGGATAAACGAGAGGATGCCACCACGCAAAGATGGCCAGCAGCCAGACGGAACCACAATTAACACCAACACCCCCAACAAGAATGGCACTGATGGATAGGCACAGAAACACCATCCTCCCGTCTTCACACAACCCACAACACCTGACTCATAATCCCCAACTGCTCTCTTTCACTCAGTATCTTTCTGTCTTTGTTTCTCTGTCTGCCTCCTCTGTTGAAACTGCCTGTCCATCTTCTGCTCGCCTACAGCGCGGCAGAGAGCGGAAGCAGACGCATCAGTGGATGAAAACAAAAGGAGGCCATAGTGCTGGGAAAACACTTCCCAGCTGCTAAAAAAAAAAAGGACAAACATACGATGTGACTATCTGGGGAAAACAATCTAATCTTATTTATTAAAGATGAAATATATTAGTTATATTGTGACATAGCAACAAATCATTGATTGAAGACATTTTCCAGTTAAATGTATACTGTACACTGAACCTATACATGTCAAAATTATAAAGAGAATTTTATAAATTTGAGTTGATACAGATAGAGAGATGTTATCCAAGAGTTTTAGTCACTTTAAGTTTGTTTGGTTTTTTTAAAAAAAAATTGTTCTCCATGTGTTTGATAAGGGAAAAGAACAAATACTGTAGCCTCAACATCTGGATCAAGGTTCCCGTCGAGACATTTTACGCACTTGAGGTTCACATACAGTGCAGTATATTCTTACATGT
This sequence comes from Stegastes partitus, assembly GCF_000690725.1. Classification (NCBI taxonomy): domain Eukaryota; kingdom Metazoa; phylum Chordata; class Actinopteri; family Pomacentridae; genus Stegastes; species Stegastes partitus. The sequence continues at coordinate 271,599 of NW_007578712.1, forward strand.
ACGTCAGTTGAAAGGTTGATAATGAGGGAATTAAAATTACAAAATACCATTTTATACTTGAAGCAGAAATTTTAAGAAGACTTTCACTGATTGGCTGCAACAGTAAAACCCATAACCGATGAAGTGAATCACACTGATCGTCTTGTTGACAAAGACTGGGGGTACATCAGGCAGCAAGAGAAACAGTTGATGTTTTGGAAGCAGCAAAAGCAGCGGATGGAAACGGCCTGGTTTGACGAATAACGGTTTTTATATCTGGAGAAGCAGCAGGATGCACTATGGGAAGAAAACAAACCAGTGGAGGCAGTGTGATATTTGGACTATGTTCTGCTGGTAAAACTTGGTTCTTGGCACTCGTGTTGATGTTACTTTGACACCTACCTAGACATTGTTGAATACCCCCTTTCATGGTAGCAGTTTTCCCTGAGGACTACTTTAAGCAGGACAACACATCCTGCAACACTGCAGACATTATTCAGGAATAGTTTCCGTAGCAGAACAATGGGTTTGAAGTGTTGGCTTAGCCTCCCAATTCCCCAAATCTCAATCTGATCCAGCATCTTTTGGATGTGTTGGATCACCCCACCCGTCAGCGTCTTGGGGCCTGATACCTCAGGACACCTTCAGGGCTCTGTGAAGTCCAGGCCTCGATGGGTCAGAGCTGTTGTGGTGGTGCAAGAGAGAGCTACACAACATGAGGCAGGTGGTTTTAATGTTGTGGCTGATTGGTGTATAGTCCTATTTTATTTCAAATGAATCCCCAAATATGCGGAATAGATATTTCAGTATTTTGTGCACTTCCACAGAAACCTTTCCTGTTTTAGTATATTTTGAATGACACGGTTGAAGGAAAGGATTAATGCTTTGTTTGCAGTGATGGTTGGTGTTGCTGGCTGTCCTGTGCTGGTTTTGATTTGTGTTCACTTGATGGCAGCTCGGATGTTCTCGCTCCTCTACACCACAAAAAAAAGAAGAAAAAGGGATTGTAGACACATACAGTACGTCTTATTCCATCACTACCACCAGGCCCATAGATACTCCCACATCAGAAACACTTGTTCTGAAGGACTGGTTAAAACAGCGTCCGTAGGGTTGAACACTGCACAAAAAGAGAACCCAACTGACTCCAAATGGACAGCTGTTCTCTTCAGTTATCAGATAAAAGAGGACACATTTGCAGATTTTTTTTTTTCCCCACCGAGCAGTATATCTGCTGCCATACTGTCCTCAAACAGACTGATCATTATTACGTAGAACATTTCAGTGTATTTAACAGGATTTTGGCCGTTTGATTTGATGTTTGATTGTGAAACACTTAAAAAAAAAAAAGAAAGGAAAAAAGACATGGTGTACTTTGGGGGCTTTCCTTTGTTTCTGAAACTGTATTGGTGTCTCCATCTACTGTTGATTATACAGTATACAAGTCTGTTGAATTCTCATAACCACGCATATCTAATAAGGGAAACATTTGATTACTGACAGCACTTTGATGATGCTGCACCCGGACACAATGGACTGAGTCATCCCCCTCAGCAGGGATGATGCTATAAGAGGTACCAGCACCATCCTCACAGCTGTCTTTTAGCACTCCTGACAGAACTCTAATCATCTCAAGCATGGCTGATTCACATATACAGTGTATTATTTTTACAACTCGTGGTCACACCAGCATGGGGGACCATTGACACCTGCTGGTGTGTTTCTGCTGTTCTCTCTCTGAAACGTTCAGCGGTCGAGCTCTCTTCTGGTCCGAACACCTCTGCACAGCCACTCCCAACCCTTTAAGACCTGTTTTTTTGTAGGACATACTCCTAAAAACTGACTTTACTGGTGCTTCGACACACCTGACTGTATTCTGTTGTCTTGTTGTCACTCAAGAAAGGAAGGGAAATAAGCTTTAAGATTTGCTATTCTCTTGTAAATGTACCCCCCTTTTTTTTTACGAGAAAAAAAAAAGAATTTTGAGGCATTTGGCCTCATGTGCCATGCCACCTTGGCCACATATGTCAAGACCCGTGTGTGTGTGTGTGTGTGTGTGTGTGTGTGTGTGTGTGTGGATGGTGAACAGAGTCAAACCAGGAGACTTCACGTGATTAAAGGTTAAACTGCAGCAATCTTGATATCCTTAAAAATTCCAAAATATTGTTGTTTGCCGTTATGTTCAGTAGACTTCTGGGAAAGCTTCCTAAAGATTAAGTATTTCGGTTTACATTCATTACTGTGGTGTTGAAATTTGTTTTAAAGGTAAGACTTCATTGGTTGAGCCATGAAGTATACTGACCTGTCAGGTCCTATACATATCTCGCAGAATGTCAAAAAAAAACAAAACAATGTTGTTCATCAAAAATCTTATAATAGCCGTAAAAAGGGGTGGAATAAGCTGTACCGTATTTGTCATGCGAGGCCATGAAATCTTTTACGTAGATGTATCACTTGGGGAAAAAAATAAAATTCAAATGCAGTGTTGTATTTGGCTCGTCTTGATTATGTCAGTTTACCTTAAACTGCCTCCAAAAAGTCCAAAAGAGTCCAAACATAAGTCTGTTTAAGCAAGGTCTGATTTCATATTGAATCAAATGAACCCAAAATTGGATCATTAAAAAAAAACAATTAACCAAATGTGGAGAACGTTCCTACCTGACCCCTCAGAATCAGCTGTTTGCTGTCTACAATAACTTCAGTATATGTATTGAAGCTGGTCAAAACTTTGCCTTCATACTATGAATATTTTTTTTTGTATTATTGTTTCTAAGTTTTCCTTGAAGTACATAGGTCAAATTGTTGTGCTTTTTAATTCATGTTACTTTTCCCAGCATATTTAAGCCCTCATCACTTCACATGTAAAGGACCGAGACACATAAAATGTTCAGGTACAAAAACACATTTGAGTTCTGTTAGAAACTGGCGGCCCCCCAGGGTAAGCGATTAAGCGGTGTATAGATAATGGATGGATGGATAGAAACTGGCAATCATATCAGTTTTACATCCACTTCAGGAGTCACAATCTAAAACCAGAATCTTTTTTTTTATATACCCCACTTAGAGCATTAATTTTATTTTCAATGGTAAAACTACACCAGTTTAGTGTCTATGACATTGAGTCATAGATACGAGCACTACCACTACATTGGTGTAAATAGTTTTCACCAAACTCCTCTCCCACATGGTGATTTGGCTCTTGAAAGTTTACACAAAATTCACTTTTTCATGTTTTCTCCAGCAAATTGTCAGACAACACATCCAGAGAACCAGTTCCTATTTCCATGACTCTATATTATAGACATTAGACGTGTGCAGTTTTATGGTTGTAACTAAAATATATCGCAATATACTGATGCTGAAAGTTGGTTATAGAAAAAAATATGTGCTGAACAAACTTTCTGGGTTCAGATAGTGACACAGTTCATTTATAATTCATTTGACTGCAGTTTCTAACTGATATTTCATGTCTCTGTCTCATGTATTTATAAAGTCATGAGGGCTCAAAAATGCCAGAAAATTAGCACAAAATTTCAACCAAACCTCATGTACTTCAAAGGTGTGTAACTTGAAAAATATTTCTAGTAAGAAGGTAACATTTTGCATGGTTTCATCAAATATGCTGAATTTACTGTAGAAAAAGGGTATCAGGTGGGAGGTGCGGATTCATTTCCTGGGACGACCCAGCTGGTCTGCTGCCCCCAACAGGACAAAACAAAGAAACACACATACAACATTTAAAAAAACAAACTCACACAGCTTCAAGGTGTAATCATTTTTTGTTGTGTATTTGTATAAAATACAAATGTATCGTGTCTCATTAATTCACATCAAGCGTTTCTAATTAAAGACAGTTCTGTGACATTCATAGAGCCTCGCCTCCTGCACCAGGAGAGTCCAAAGACACCTCGCCCTGTGTTGCATCAGAGTGAGGTGATGAAGCAGAGGAGTGATACTTCAGTCAAAGGCCTCATAAGTCAACCACATGGGGTTAGGCCTCCTTTAACACAGCACAAGACAAAAGCAGTGTTCTGTTTTCCAAATTTGTGTTGAATTATTACAGTAACCTGAAAGTCTTGCTGTTTGTAGTATCCTCACTTTTTAAATTTTTTATGTATTTATTCTGGCCCAGTGCTGTTGTTTTTAGATTATATACATGTTCACACAGTGAACTCACTTGAAAAAAGCAGCAGTATGATGATAGGTCTGAATCGCAGCAAAGTATATTTACATGAAACAAATCAGAAACAACATTAGTCCAGACCAATTCAGTCCAACCTACAGTGTCCGAAGTTTTGGTTAAATCTCAAGCTTTGATGATGACAAAACTTTGGATTCTAGCACTTGTCAGACATATTATATATAATGTAAGTGGAGGTGGAGATACCTCTGATAAAGCACTAGTTAGGAGCTTGTAGCTCAACAATCAGCAGAGGCAGAATCTGCTGCACATAGTTCACCCATACAGAGCTGTGATTTAATGAGCAAAATCCTACAGCATGTGACTGTATGATAAATATATATATATATAAATATGACTAAAAATTGGTCAGTGGTTTCGCTGTATTTTCAAGAAGGCTTGGCTTGAGATTTAACAAAAATGTAGACATGTAGCGTGTTACAAAACCTGTGAGTAGCGGGGTAACTGCAGTCTTTGGGTTAGCATTTCTAGTACATTGCACTTCAATGCACCTCAGTGACAGAATTTTTTTACCATCACAGCAGAGTTAATCAGAGCAGCTCAAGATATTTCTGAGGATAAAAAAAGACTGAAAACTGTTTGACAGTTAAATCCAGTTATGTCCACATATTCTGTACCATCACTGTGACAAAACACAAGATCTGGCTCACAGGCCACTCGAACCTTACAGTATAAAAAAGTGATTTATAAAAATAAAAGTGAATCCCTGCGTTGAAGTCCTCAGTGCACATCATTCCAGTAACAATTAGAGTCCAGGATGTCCATCCTGCAGACTGTACCTCGCTGGTACAAACACTCGTGGTGCTTCAGCACTGCAGTAAAAAGCTGCAAAGCGGTGACAGGACAGCATTCATAAAAACTGTCTGTCTGTCTGGATTACCAGCAGCCTCTTAGAGAGAAAAAAAGGACGAAGGTGAGTCTCCCCCTGATTTGCTAATAGTTGGCACTGCGTCAGACGTCAGACTTTCGGTGGAGGCACCGGCCTCAGAGCCTGGAGGGCAAAAAACAGGGATTCATTCTCAAAGCTCAAAGCTGCATACATCTATACTTTAATGTGAACCCTGGATCATATGACTGTGTAGCTCACTTGGAATACAGAGAACTATTAGCTCTTTTCTCATCGTCTTTGTTTTCAGGCATTTTACTGTTGTGATTCAGCACAAGCTGGTGAACAATGACCAATTAACCATTAAAGAGAGAAGAGACCTCAAAAGAAAGTGAGTACTGGTCCTGGGTTGTCAAAAATATGTTTTACATAAACAGTAATGTTGCTCAGTCTCTGCTGCATGTGTAAATTCACAGCTGTTCGCTCACATTTTTGCTAAGATAAAGATATGTTAGTGCTAGTGTTGTTTATGACTTCTTGTGCTGCCTTCAAAAACCAAAAAAAAAGAAGCTCATGTTTGATCCTGTTTAGGTGCAGTCACACATGCAGATAATCTTATTTAGAACAATCTAGTAAAAACGTACATTTTTACTGTTTAAAAACTGAAGGTTCTTATTGTTTGGTTCCATGAGATTATCTGCATGTGTCTTCTTATCAACCAATAAAGTGAAAGATTTCCCCTAAAAGACAGAATGAATCATGTATGTTTACTGTGGAGCATCTTTTGGTAAGCATCAGTGCAGTTTGCCTGCTGCACTTGCATCTGATACAAAATGTTTTCTCTTCTACCAGAAATGTCGTTTTACTGGATGCACAGGGAGATCGGAATTTTGTGCGACCCACTCTGTGTCGGTTTGAATCACATAGTTCTCTCCAGATCAGACTCATCACAGTAAATAAGACTGAGGGAGTAAACACATCGCAGCTGTGACGGTCAGAGGCCTACGATTTGTGTGCGACACATCAACTGAGGGATTCGTTACCTGACGTGCAGCTATGTAGTTCTGACTCGGGGGTTTGGGTCTGTTCCCTGCAGGAGGCGGTGGAGGTGGAGCTCCTTTGGGTTTTGGCCTCCCAGCCTAAAATTTCAGGTATTGTTAGAAAAATATGTTGGATGGTTATTTAACATGTTCTAGGTCATGACAGTGTACTCCAGCACAATACCTGTCGGACCGGCCTGGGCTGACTCGGCACTTTGTTCAGGTGGCGAGCGGAGCTGCTCACGACAGGCGGCTTCCTCTGTGCCTGTGTTCTGTAAGGAAAAGCGACGTTTAATGTGCAGATACCAACCCTCGCAATAGCCACGACTAAACCTGCAGCAGGGTGACGATTACTTACGTCGGCAGGATGGGGCTTTGTCGTTTCTTCCAGATGACCCCCACCGCAGCGGCGACGACACCCAGGAGCACCAGTATCACCGTCACTATGATGGCAGCAGTCACTCCTGCAGGAAGGAATCATAAAATCGGTTTGGTTGGGATGAGGCAGCACAACAAAGACACAGTAAACTGAATGCTTGTGTTAATGGACACCTGTACATGGATCGTACCTGTAGAGAAAGAGCTGAAGGAGCCGTCCTCTGAATCACAGCGAGGAGGCATCCAGCCAGGCTCACACTGACACTCACTTCTGTGATTACAAACCTGGAGAACACAGAGATCACAACCTTATCACCTTATTCTTTGTAGCAGCAAACATCATCTTCTTATTACAGTTTAGCTACTACATAACACTAATAGCACTTTTCTTTTTCTTTACAAACAAATTTACCAGACTTGCAATGTGGAGCGTCATTCTTCTGTGATGGTGATACATGACTAAACCCATTACTCAAGTACTGTACAAGTGATTCTAAGTGATAAGTGATGAATATTTATTTTTTAGGGCTATTTCTCTTCTGTCTTTTAATGTAGTCTTTACCATACGCACTCTAATGACTGGATTATGTAGTAGGAGTAAATTTCCTGTTGTTTTATTTCCTGCTGCTTATGTTTCAGTTGATTCATGTGTTGTTTTTAGGTGCTCTATTTAATGTGTATTATTTTACTAACGCTCCCTTTTAACTTTGTTATCCAAGTTTCTTATTTGTGTGCCAACATGTTTTAATTTCTTATTAGGATATGTAGTAAATGGGGCCTCCAGACCTTAATGTATTCCAAGTTTAAATAAAGGTTGAATGAATGAATAAAAACACGTGAAATATAATGATCTGCTAAATTTTGCTGAAACAATTTGCTGATTAACTGATTGGTAAATTGGCAAAAAATTCATTGTTAACTATTTCATTTATGTAAAATTCATAGGCTTTTCCTCTTAATTTCTTTAATATTTTCAGAAGATAATCACCAAGACTGACTCATAATGACAAAGCATCATGAGCTGCAGTCTGCAGCCAACCTGTTTAGTGTTAGGATTAGTGTCTGCATGTACTCACAGCGTGGCCGGAGCATTTAGCGGAGCAGTTAATGTTCCGGTAAGCCGTCTCAAGTGTCACGCACTGATTCTGGCTGCACACCTTGAACGAGACAAATCAGTGACACAGACGTGAATTACTTTGACACACTAGAGATTTAATGCAGCAACAAGTTATTTCTCAGCTGACTGTGGATTGAAAATAGACACATTACCAGATTGAATTACAAAGCTAATAAATCCTTGCACGGACTGTTACCTTTCCGTCTCCACACATCGTCCCAGTGTCCACCTGACCGTAGTCCTTCGTGTAGTCTTCAAAGAAAGCTGCCTTGCAGTCTCCCACCCTGACCATGCGGCCGTAGTTTGGGTTTTCGTTGCCATTGTGGCAAAACAGCTTTCCGCAGGTCACATCTCTGCAAAGGATGCATAGAGTTTGTTTGTGTTTACTTTCACCTCTGAACAACTTGTTCCACAAACAAAGAACTGCAGGAGAATATAATACTACCAACAATGCTAACAAGGCTTCACTGTAGAGGAACGTACAGTTTCACTGTAACCTTTGTTCTCTGAGTAAAGAAGCTATCTCTCCAATCTCTTATGTACTTCATATGTATGGGGAATTGCCCCCCTGCTTGTCACAGTATGTGGATATTTCTTTAAGACACACTTGTCCGGTCACGCCTCACAGGAACCAAAGAAGCACATGTGCTGGCATGAATTCACAGATAGTTTGATGGAAAGTGTGTCCAGTCTCTTCCCTCAGAGAAATAAGGCCACAATGTCAC
>NW_007578713.1:0-156522 GCF_000690725.1 Stegastes partitus
TTCTCCAACGTGGAGCTGTATGACACACACAATGTCTGATGAATCCGATGTTATTTTTCAGGAGAAAGATAATGCAGGAATGTTTAAATCTTTTAACCAATTAAAGTAATACTGCAGTAATATAAACATACATAATAAAGTTATGGGATTCAAAAGCCTGTTCATGGCCAAGTATAAAAGTACGAATTCCCTAGTATAATGAAAAAAAACTAAAAGTAACACAGTAATCGTGAGCAGATTGTTTGATGGTGTTCTTCAGTGTGAGTCTTGTGCAAAACAAGAACACAAAGTTGTTGACCTTTTCAACATATTTAAACAAGCAAGCGTTTAATCCTCTTTGAAACAATGCCGACAGAAGGTGATATGCTCATATGACACTTTCAGTTTATATTTTCTGGTAATATTTGTTGTTCAAATTTCCCAAAAGTTTTTTCAAATCATCCATTTACGATGCTGTACAAATTTGACCTGCAGGGAACGAGTACCAGGACAAGATAGCATAAGATAAGATAAGATAAGACAAATGAATTTTTTGGCTGAGACAGTTTCTCAGAAGAAGAACCTCATGCTAGCTGTAAAGCATGAAGGTGAAAATGTGATGATGTGAGGCTACTCTGCTTCTTTGGAGGTTGAGCAACTTGTAGTTATTGATTCTGAATTACGCATCATATCAAAGAGTTGGTAAAGATGAAGAGAGGACATCTGAATGAAAATGAAAGCTTTAAACAGGATAATGTTCCTAAGTAAACTAGAAAATCCACCAAGGACTGACTCAAAAAAAGAGAAATGGAGTCTTATGGACTGGTCTCATCAAAGCCCAGACTGGAGTCCCATTTTAAATCTCCCTAAAGACAAATGCAAAAAGAAATCGTACAACTGAAGGAAATTTTCAGGAAATAGGGGTCAAAATTGCACTGAACCGATGTCAGAGGCTGGTGGATAATGATGCACCTACAAGAAGTTTTCACTACCAGAGAAATACTAGCTTCATATGTCTTGTGTAGTTTCTTTTTCACAGAAGAATATTAGATCTGTAATATTTTCGTTGTATAATTGACTGTGATGTGGTGTCCTTATGACGTTGTTCAAATGTACCTGTAGGCAGTGAATCAAAGAGGACCAAATGTTTGCTTTTGACTAAATGTCCAAAAGCAAACAAAACTTTTCAGTGCAGAATATTTCATCCTGTTTTTACTGCAGTGCAGTAAAAAGTGCAGTGCTTTTGTAGTGTAATGGAGTAGAAGTGTAACATGGTACAAAGCAGAAGAAAACATCAAGACAGGTGACTTGAGTATTTGAGTAAATGTGGTCTTCTTCCACCACTGGCTGTGTTCTCTGAGCAGGTTGATCCTCCAGATGGTGTTTCCTACGCCTCCATCCGCTACAAGAAGAAGACCAACAGTAAAGGACGGGTAAGCTCTCCTACTGGTTCTTTAGTGTTGTCATCAGTCAGCACTGTAGTGTCAGCCTCCAGCACATTCTTGCTCTCCGACGGATGAATCCTACTGTTTTGTCAGTGTATCAGTTGTATTTCTTTGTTTGTCTCCCAGGTTCATCATGAAGACCACAGAGATGACACAGTGACCTACAGCACTCTCAACATTTTCTCCACCTCTGCTGGAGCCTCCGCTGATCCCAGGAACCTCTACGCCACCGTCAACAAGACCAACATGTAGGAGCCCACAGTGTAGTTACATCTCTAGTCAATACAGAGATTATACATCGATAAACGATCAGTTCAAGCTTCGGATTTCTTCTTAATAATGTTGCATCTCAAACCTTGTAAAATGTATTTTAGCTTAATAATCAGCTATTCACAATGTTTACTGCTTGAAACATGAAGAGGAACTCCGACATTTAAGTTACTTTCTGTTGTACTGCTGTAAATTTTACTTTGTTTTCCTTTATATGAATGCATTTATGAATATTTTGTTAATTGCTGTAAAGTCTTGTTTCCTAGAAGGAGGTGTCGTAGATTCAACGTATCAAACTCTTGAAAGTAAATTCATGTGACAGCTTACTTCTTCTTATCATTACCTTTAGCTTAAACACACCTCTGTTATTGTTTGTGATGAATTAAGTTCTTGATGAGGTACACAAGTGTGTAAACTCTGCAGAAGCGTGATGTCACTTCCTTGTAGTTGGTTGTTCCCTCGAGAGTCATTTATTCAGCAGTTAAAAAGGGAACTGATGATTTATCGTACAGTTTTCATTCTGCTTTCAGATGCATTTAGAAATCATTTATGTTTGGAGCAGTTTGTGTAAGAGAATGAGTGTTGTAAATGAAATGAAATCAATAAAGATAAATCAGTACTCTGCATGCTGGTGTTTTAGTTTTAAACTCTTCTCTGTCCCACAGTTTTCACTATTTATACACTAAGACTTCTCTTGCTTCAATTGAAGGTATTTCACAGGAGGCAGTTCACACTCTACAGCCTTATTGTATTTAACTGAAGGAAAATCACAAAGATAATGTTGTTCCACTCCTTTAATAAACGTCTGGTGTACAAATCAAACTAATGTTCCCATCATATTTTCATCATCCATCTATCATCTACACACTGCTTAATCCTCACTAGGGTCATGGGGGGCTGGAGTCTATCCCAGCTGACTCAGGGTGAAGGCAGGGGACACCCTGGACAGGTCACCAGTCTATCACAGGGCTACACTTAGAGACAGACAACCAAGCACACTCACATTCACATGCAGACTCCACTCAGAAAGATCCAGGGTGTCCAGGTTAATTAGAGTCAATAAATTAATCAGAAAATTTAATTAACATAGTATAAAAGTCTATAATGAATACCAACAAATATTTTGCACACATTCTTTCTTGGGGTCCAGTAGACCCCGAAAAACCGTCTATGGCAACATGAAAGTCCTGAATAGGGCTAAGCATGAAAGAGTAACGTTTCCTTAAAAGGTGGCGTTTAAGCAGCTGAGCAGCAGACATCATCTGTGTGTCTTTCAAAATAAAACACATCAGCAAGTAATGAATGTGTCTTTGAATGTGTCAGAAATATCAGTCATATCTACAAAGAGTTGCTCCCACCGTAGAGAAACACGTCTTTAAAGACAACGTTCCTGTGGGGTTGGCACTGTGACCACAAAACAGAAGTGCATGTGTGAAACTAGTCTGACTCCTTCCTCTTTATATTATCAAGCATGGAGCAGTGAAGTTGCCTCTGAGTTGTGTTATTTTGCAAACTACATACTGTTAACATTGTCTATTAAACAATGAAAGACTAGATTTGTGGTGTTCTGTTTTCTAACCTCCGTCACTGCAGCCTGCGTGTACACAACCATTTATAGAGAAACACAGAAACTGTTACTGGTTCACTAACAATATATGTCTATGGAGATAAAATTAATTTCATCCTCATCAGTGGTGAAAAGTTTCCCCCTGGTCCCCTGAAAGGACTTGCATTGAAAATGTAGTGCGAATTAATGCACACGTCTGCTGCGGTGACTAATGTGTGAATTCCTGTCATGAAGTCAACTTTTCTTATCCAGAAATAGTAAATGTTCTGCATGTACGGTGGTACTGTGGTAAACACAGAAACTATTAGTAATTCACAGCTGCACCAGAGTTCAGATCAACTTCTGATGGTTAGCTTGAAGTATCACATCCCTCCTCATGCTTTTTGACACACTTTTGACATTTTTTTTCTGACATGTTTTTGTATATTATAGAGATGAAACACATTTTCTCATTTACCCATTCACATATAATGGTGAATGAGCTACCATCCAGAGTGTTCTGTTCTTTTTCAGAATTTATTACAGTTTTACTTGTTTGTTTTAGACTTTACCTTCCCTCTGTGAAAAGAAACCATCATGTCCGTTGAATGTGATCAGTCACATTCAACAGACATCCCATTCAACGTGGTCCTGGAGGCCCTGGTGCAGAACTGCCACCCTGGTCAAGTGCTGCCTGCTCTGCTGAATGCACGACTGAGATAAGACCACAGGGGAGGAGCAGAGTCTGTGTATATGTGGAGTAGCAGCAGTTAAAGGAAGTGAAGTCAGACTTAGAGAGTGAGTTTCTTTGTCCTTCCTCAGCCACTTGAGCGCTGCAGTGAGGACCAGCAGCTTCACCTGCTGGCTGACAGACTGACAGCAGCTGCAGTCCTGACAGCAGGGCAGATCTTCACCCAGCACTTCCTCACTTTTGCCAGCAAAATGTCCTTGGATGCTGCTGCAGAAATCAGGTCGATTATTACTGTATTTGGGTCACAAAATTCAGAATTGGACATGAAAAAGTGGTCAATCTTGTGCTTATAAGCACTGAACTGCTAAATAAGAAACATGTATCTCTGTAGGCCCCATAGATGCAGGATCCTACAGAAGCTCTTCCTTCACAGGGACTTTCTGAAGCTGTGGCAGACGACTGTGAGGGAAAAGGATTAAGTGTTACTTTTTTTGCTCTGGTAATAAATGTGGAGTTTTTTTGGGGTTTTTTTGATTAAAGAATTCTTTAGACGTTTTGTGTTATGATGATGATGATGACGATGACGATGATGATGATGATGATGATGATGATGATGATGATGATGATGACGATGATGATGATGATGATGATGATGATGACGATGACGATGACGATGACGACGATGACGATGACGATGATGATGATGATGATGATGATGATGATGATGACGATGACGATGATGATGATGATGATGATACTATCCTTGACTTCACATCAGATTCAGCAATGTTGCAAGGTTTTGTAAAAAGTGAAAATCAGAAGAGTCAAGATGCAACAGTTTCTGAAGCCTGAGGGTCGCAGGTCAAACAGCTGGTGTCCAGGATACGAGGTTTGTCAGAAAAGTTCCAGGACTGGTGTCACAAAAAATATATTTCAAACTCAAACTACAAACTACCAGTTTTCCCCTTCAGACGATCAACCAGCACGTCTACAAAGAGATCCTGTGGCGTTTGCTTCGTTCAGTGCGTGAGAAGAGGTGAGAGTTGTGGCAGGACGAATCATGGCTGCTTCACCATGACAACACGCCTGCTCACAATGCCCTGAGCATCCAACAGTTCCTGGCTGAGAAGAACATCACCGTGCTGGAGCAACCTCCCTACTCACCCCACCTGGCTCCATGTGGTTTTTTCCTCTTCCCCATGCTTAATGGGGTCATCAAGGGGACCCGTTTAGAAGACGTGGACGACATCAAGGTGGCTGTGACGACAGAGCTGTGGAGGATCCCAGAAGAATCCTTCCAGGAGTGCATGGGGCCGTGACAGAGAAGGCTGGGAAAGTGTGTTAGACTTATAGGTTTGATATGACACAATATTTCGACATGATTGTGTTCCTTTCCACTGACATGTACTTTACTCCAGCAAAGCCTCAGCCTTCCTCCCTGTGTGGACCTCAAGCTACTGGCTAAGGTGATGCTGCCCTTCTTTTAGAGGGAGCAGTAATGAGTGTGAGATGTTCTGGTGCAGCATTTTACTGCAGAGATTTTGATAAAAAATGTTATATTTGCAAGAGTAACTGACACATGGGTTGGCACAGCCTTTTAAAGGTATTGTGGACATAAATGATATAAAATTTAAAAATTAGTTGCTTGGCGATTCCGTTCCATGGGCAAAGGAAAGTTAATTTCTCGGAAATCAAGCGTCCTGAAATAGTTTTGTATGAAACTGGGCTGCACAAATACACTTGAAACTAAAGCAGCAGCAGGTAGAACACACTCAAAGCTTCAGGAAGCCCTGAAACAGCAGATTGTCCAAACTTCTCTTGAGCCTCCAGCAACAGAACAAGAATGGCTCTTTCATGTGACTTAATGGGTCAAGGGACATCTTTTTCTACTCACAGTTTTATCTGTAAATTTTCCCTTTTGTTTCACGTTAATTTCATTTGGCAGTGTTTCATCTGTTTCTTCCTCACGGGTTCGTTTAAATATTAAAGTAATGAACTGATACTGAAATGCTGTATTCGTTGCAGCCCTGGACTGTTTCCATCTGTGCAGCTTCATGTATCTGTTATGAAATAGCTTTCATCAAAACTTTCATCAGGCTGTGATTGGACAAAGCATCTGACTGTAAGTAATTGTAGAGACTTCTAAACTACAGGGTCCACAGCTTGTTCCTCACACAACCCATTACATAAATCACTGATATGTACATTTTACAATATAATTACTGCAAAAAACTGCAGGAACACACAGCTGCTGTTCGTCCACACACGGTGTTAAAGGTGCATGGTGAAAATGTCAACATGTTTATCCTCTTCAGTAAAGTCTCCTTGATGCACAGAACCAGATATCCCCTTTGTAACCTGAAACAGCAAACTTTATGGGGAATATGGTCTTGATTTTTAGATTCATGGGTACTATGATACTTCTGCTGTTAAACAGCAAAGTCTCTTAGATTTATAGTAGTTACACATGAAGATTAAATTGGTGTATGTAAATGTTTTGAGTTTCGTCTGAGCAGCAGAAGTCCCAGTGTCCTTTTCTTTGGTCCCTGAAGCGTCTTTAATCTAATTTCCACTCCGCAGGATAAAGGGCATGTGCATGCAGTTTAGGGTTTGTTTCTAATGACGTTCTGTCATACAGTTAAAAAATATATAAAAATGACATCATGCCCCGATATGTTTTGAATTTGGCCACCATCAAAGGTTGTGTCTCCGTTCTGTGCGACGTTCAGGGAGGAACATCAAAGCTGCTGATAAACTCGACTCCTCAGAGGAGACAAGGCCGCTCCCTCCTCCTCATCCCGTTCCGATTAAAGCACCGGAGGTTTCTGATTGAAAACAGCACAGACGACAATTTCTGCAGCGCTTCTTTTCCTTTTTTCAAATGCTTTACTAGATTTCTGTTTTCTGACTCAACAAGTGAAGAAAATATGTGCGCTGCTGTTTAGTCTTGAGCTTTTCCCTTCTCTCTGTCATTCACTAGAAAACCTCCATGCCTCTGCACACTGTTGAAGCATCTAAATGTCTTATTTAAGAAGTGAGAAGCAGCAAATGATCTTTTTGTTAAGAAAATGTCTGATCAATAATCAGAATAGTTGCTAATAATGGCGCAGTTGGTTAGCATCGCTGCCTCGCAGCAAGAAGGTCGCCGGTTCGCATCCCGGTGGGGGCACCGGAATCTTTCTACGTGGAGTTTGCATGTTCTCCCCGTGCAGCGTGGGTTCTCTCCGGGTTCTCCGGCTTCCTCCCACACAGTCCAAAAACATGTTGAGGTTAATTGGTGATTCTAAATTGTCTGTAGGTGTGAATGTGAGTGTGCTTGGTTGTCTGTCTCTAAATGTGGCCCTGTGATAGACTGGTTACCTGTCCAGGGTGTCTCCTGCCTTCACTCTAAGGCGGCTGGGATAGACTCCAGCCCCCCCATGACCCAAATGAATATTAAGCGGTGTACAGATGATAGATGGTTGGATGGTGACTAATAATGTTCTTTCTATCAATGAAGCATCATTCAGTGACAGTTACACCATACTTCCATCTTTCAGTGACTAAACTAGTACCTGAGGGCACAAATCATTCAAGTAGAACTGGTAAAGCAATACCGGATTTCAAAAAACTGAGTGCAGATGTGAAGCTAAGGTCGGTGGGTATTTTTCATTTTTCCTTTCTGATAATCTAAACTGTCTTCATGGGATCAATGTGTTGAAACTGGTAGCTCCAGATGAGTCACGCTCGAGTAGAGATGAACTCATCTGAGCAGTCGATCACCGATGATGAGGTGTTTCCATGGCGGAGATCTGATGTTTACAGCTTATAGATGATTAGTACGTCTCACTCATGTGCTTGGCTATTAGGCTTTATGTTTGTGGCAGTGATTCAGAGGGAAAATATCTGGGGAGAAAACAGCAGCGAACAATTCAGGCCAGTGAAGATTAACCGAGTTCTGAACAGCTCCCAGCTTTGGAGTCATAAAAAAAAGAAGAAAAAAAAAAAGAGGTGAACGTTCAAAGAGGTGGAGGAGTAAAGCACTCGAAGACACTTTCCCCGATTTCCTGACTGTTGTATTTATGCCGGCATTTCCAAGTTTCCACTCAGGGATGGAGGTCTTTCCCCTCAGAGAAATGAAGCTGTGCAAATGTGCAGATGGGTTCGGGATAGAGCAGCTCTGACTGCTGACCTTTTTAAAAACTTCTACTTAACCGGGGTCTGTCTGCGTTCATTGAACCAGCCTGGAGCCTGTAAGCTTCATTTACCACTAATGTATATGCAGATGGGGCTGTTCCTCTGTACTCTGCCCCAGTGGCCCTAATTACCCCTCTGTTTACCCAAATGCTCCTCTAGTTTGTACAAGTTTCCCTCTAGTTTGAATGACTAGGGTGTCACTCCAATCGGCCTCAATTCCCAGGTTTGCTACAAGCCACCAAGTTCTCCTCTAATTGGTTTCTGCCCCACTGAGGTGCCTCTAGTTGGTCTGAGTGCATATGAAGTAAACCTCTAGTCATACCAGAGTTTCCTTCAAGTCTGTCCGTCAAGTCTTCTTGATGGTCCAGATACTCCTCTGTTAACCCAAATGCTCCTTTTATCTGCATGACTAGAGTGCCAGTCTAACTGACCCATATGCCCTTCTAGTTTGACCACGTGGCCTTCAAGTCCACCTAAGGATCCTAGGGTGCCCTTCTTGCTTGCCATTGTCCCACTCGTGAGCCAAAGTCCTTCCTTGTTGGTGTAATGCCCTTCTGGTTATTCCAGATGTCCTTAAAGTGAACCTCTAGTTAGCTCCACTAGTTGTCCTGGTGCTCCTGTGGTTCGTCCAGATGTGTTTATAGTTAGTGTTTCTCTCGTTGATCTCCGTCTGGTTGGCCTATGTAGCCTACTGACTGTCAATGTGACTGTCTGGTGTAGTTAGTCCAAGTGCAGTTCTAGTTGGCTTTTGAAGTGCAACAAAAACATGAAGTCTTTTTGCCCTCCAGTCTGCCCTAGAGGCTCAAATGCCCACTCATGACTGTTGTAGTCAGCCATGTTGAGCTGCAAGTTCTTGCTGCTGCTCTTGTTGACTCAAGGTGCCCTTCTAGTTAGTCGGTGCCCCAGTATCTGGCCAAAGTGCACTTGAAGAGTTCATGTGCAAAAATATAAAACTCCATCTTCACAAACCTTCAGAAAACCCACTTTTCCATCATCTACCTGAGACAATATCAAACCGAAGTTATCTCTGTTTGTCAGGTCATTTCCACCAAGTCAAATCCACTCAACTTCAGTTTGATTGATTTTATCCCAAGCAAACAACAAAAAATAAGTTTTCTGAAAATCTGCAAAAATGGACAAATCTGTTTTTGAAAATGAACTCTTCATTTCTAATTGGCCTAAGTGCTCCTGATTGGTCGATGTGCCTTTCAAGTAAACCTCTAGTCAAAACCAGTTTTCTTCAAGTGTCCATCTAGTAAATTACTCCCCTCCCTAAGTGCTCTTCTTGATGGCCTAAGTGCTCCTCTCGATCCAACATCTGATCCAGCCCCTCTCTTGAGTCTAAGTGCCTGAACAGTCAACCCAAGTCCTGCTTAAACATCTCTTGAATGCCCGTCTGCTTAGTCCACTCTGGTGTGATGTAAACCCTTCCTCCTTCGTTTTAGCTCCTGTAGTCTGATCAGACCCCCGAGACTCTCAGAAACCACACAGGTGTAGATTTTCAGTAGTTTTATTGAAAAATGCCTCTTCTGTTCTCAGAAATAAATAAGAAAATAAGGCTGTGGAATTCACAATCTGCAGTTAAAACATGAAGCAGCAATACCATTTCCATAGTGTTGCACACAGGCTTCCACTGCATTCGATACTGAGAAAATGACAAGAATGACAACAACTATATTCTGGTTAAAACAAAATGAAATGTAACAAAACATGTACTAAATATACACCACAGACATGCAATTCCACCGATGGTAAAATTAGCTGTGACGGAATAAAGGAAAACTGATAAATATTAAGTCTAGAGATACAAAATGAAAGCGGTGTTTAACTGCCATAATGAAACTGAGCCGACAAAACTGAACTGAATGCAAAGGGTTATATTCAACATACTGGATCAACTGTGACAGAAAAAAAAATCTCATTTCTCATCTGATGTCCTGAAACTGTGAACAGTTTTTCTTTCCTGCGCTACCATCGCTACGTTTGTTACAATGAGTGCACTGGTCAACACTGCTGGTCAATACAAAGTCGATGCAAATATGTTACAAGCAAAAGACACAAGTGGAAAAGGAAAGCTCACAGGTTTTCATCGATTACTTTTTTTTTTCTTCAATTTTTCAAAATTTGCTCAACAACCACCCCAAAACTCCCTCCTTCCCTCCCTCTGTCCGTCCATCTAAACCCTTCACCTGCCACAAAAAGGAATATTCACATACATTTGAAGGCATTTAAAGGTATTTTCCAATAAATCTGAGGTGTCAAACCCCATTTTTTTTTTGTGTATACTTCCAACGACAAACACAGGTTGAACAAGGAAAAAAAAACAGAAAAAGAGGGCATGGCTTGTCTTATGATGTTAGCCTGTTGGATGCCTTTCTTGATAGTGATCTCTTTCGACGCTGGTTTTGCAACACCTCCTCCTCGGGGACTGGGACTACTCGGGTGTCAGGTTCAGGTGGATATCGGCCTGCTCGGAGATAGTGTTTTGGCCAGTTGAGCGTGAGTTGGCAAATTTCCTCTCAGTTTGTCTCAGCATGCACAAGAAGAACTGGTTAATGTGGAGTTTCTGTCTGGCTGATAGCTCAAGCACTGACACAGGTGGTTAGTAAAGAGCAGGGACGTGGCCACAGGGTTTCTCAGGGGGTTTCTTGTGACACAGCAGGTGGTACAGTACAATTTATTCCTGTTTGGAATACAGTTTGATCAATGGTCATCACCCATAACTGGAAGTGATGACCTTTGTGGTCCTAAGTGCCATAAAAAGTCAAAATACAACAACTAGAAATGTGACCAAATTGACTTTTTTTTTTTTTTTACGTCATATGTTGCTTCAAAGTATTGGTGAGAAAAAAAACCTGAAAATGTCACAAGAAGTAAAAAACTAGCTGCTCAGTTAGTTGTACTCACTCTAGCTAAGGGTAACTGTTAGCCTTAGCTAAAGCTGGTCACTGTTCCTATTTGTCTAACTCAGTTTGGATGCTCCTTAAGAGTTGAAGTTGTGCTATTAAAACAAGATCTGAATCTTAAAGGACAAAAAAATGCAACACCAGCTAAAGTCTGTGTAGATACTCAGTCATCAAAGTCATGGTAATCCTAAATGTTCCAGTAGAAGGCAGCTGAGCTTCTCTTTTTTTGGTTCTTGAAGACAGTTTACCTCTTGTTCAAGAGGCTTTCTCAGTTCTAAGTGACTGATGGGGAGTCTCATGTGTTCTCACTCCTAACTCCGAAGGCTCATGGCCAGGTTCTAACCCAAGACTCCCATGTCTGCACAACACTATGGGGTCTTTCACACCACTTATCGGGTACTTAGAACACAGTCCTGAGATCCCTGCCCAGACAGTTTCACCAGCATTAACACCTTGAGTCATTCCTCATGGGGCAGCGGGACAAGCATTCAGAAAGCAGGACAAATGAATCTTGGGTTGTTAAAAAACAATGAGCCTGGTGCATTGGGGGTTAGAATTCGAACCAGGGACTCCCCATCAGTCAGCTGGAACTAAGGGAAGCCTCCTTGATGAGATGAAACATCTGTCGTCTACTGGAACACAATATAAACTAGTCCTGATGAAAGCTGACTAGGCTACTTCTGGCCCTGGAGAACCTAAGAGGGTTGTTAAACCTGCAGTGTGGAACTGAAAGATTTACCTGGAGCCAATAAACGTAATTACTAGTGCGTTAACTTGCTTGTTTTCAATGTAACTATACTTTAAAAGTTCCACACTCCAGCTTTAAATCAGTATTGTCAGTTTAAAGTACACGTTAAGTGATGAGTCGATCTCAGGTTTTGATTGAATTAATCAATCAAATGTTCAAGTCATTTTTTACAACAAAAAAAAGTTAAATATTAATTTAACTTCCTGCTTCTCAACAGTGAAAATTTGCTTTTTTTTTGTACTCATTTCATAGGGAACAATTAGGAAATTTTCACTCTTCAATAACAACTGGGCAAACTCCATCTGCTATCACGCTACCAGATGGAGTTCTTGGTAATATTTTCTCAAAACTACAGAATTTCTCAAGCATGCATCTTATAGACTGTTATTGGTTGGGCCACCACCAAATCAGATTTAGTGACTGTGGGATCAGGTCACCCAAGGCCCCCTTGGACACGCCCCTGGTGACATTGCAGTTCATTAATGTTCTCTCTTTGTACTGATGTTAAAAGTTCAGGTGTTAGTCTGATTACAGAGTCAGGTGACTTTACAACACAGGAAATACCAACACTGCCATTTCTCCACAAATCTTTCATTTACAAATTAAAACAAAACATTTCTACATAAAGATCAAGTACGAGTTCTTCTACCATCAACCTGGAGAGACTTCTTTGGGATTGCATTGTTAGCAGTTTATACCATACAGAAACGGTATAGGTGGTTTGGGGAGAAATGTCAAATAAAACCAATAAAAAAGGAAAGTGAATTGTTTTTTTGTTTTTTACATAAAGTGGTAAATCTAAAACTCCAGGGTCACATGTGCAGAAGTGGTTCAGTATGGCCCTGAGCAGTTTAAAACAGCTACAGACACATGGGCAGGAAAATAAAAAATAATAAAAAAAGGCGGTTTTGTTGGCATTCGGCAAGCAGCAGGTTGTTGTTTGCAAGGCACAAGCTTTAAAACTACAGATGTTAAAGAGTGGATTTAGTGGACTGGATTCAAACATCATTTACAAGGCACACATTAGTTTATTTACATGTCACATGGAGAGAAATGCTGTTAACAGAGTTGTTGTTGCTGCTGCTGCTGTTGCTGGTGATGCTGCGGTGGCTGCACTGGTTTCTCTGTTACAAATCCACCTTTGTTAGTATTTGTTTGGGTTGTTTGTTGTTGTTGTTTGGTGCATGCTCCTCCACTCAACTCAAGGTTTCTTTGTTTGGTCTTTGGCTTCAAGATGCAAACAGGCCACTAAACAGGTCGGTGCCATCACCGCTGCTGCTGGTGCTGTTTTGTTCTACTGGCTGTGAGTCGTTGTTAGTACTGGTTCCCTCTTTGTTGTTGTTGTTTTTCAGCACAGTTTGTTAATTGTTTCCTTTGGCGGTTATCCTTTAAACAGCTCTAGAGTGTGTGAGCAAGTGTTTCAGTTACAGGACTTTTGTTTTTTTCAGGAAGTCAGTGAAAGCAGCACAGGTGGCATAACAAGTCTACTATGGTGAACCTGAAACAGGCCAAAGAGGATGGAAGGTGTCAGTCAGGTCAAAGCAGGAGACAGTGGATAAACAACTTCTACGTGTCTCTAATGATTAGTGACTACAAGTTTCATACATGCATTACACCTCAGACATTTTGGGAAATACACATCTTCCTGTGTAAACCAGAGTCAGATGAGTTTCAGTTTCTTTTGTGTCCACTGCAGACACAGGAGGTCCACGATGTGTTAGCCAAGCTTAGCAAAAACCCTGGAAGTAGTTTCAAACTGAATGTGAACGTCTCTTTGCTGCTGCCATCTGAACTCGTGATCACTTTTCACTGTTGTTGTCGGCCAGCTGCTGCAACCGCTCACTCTTCAAAAGCACCTTTGAGCCCTGATTACACTTCTGTGCGAAGAAGCACATGGACAGCTGTGGACACGATGGACACCGAGATGTTGCTAATATACAGGTTGCTACTCCATGGGAGTCTGGTTGGAGATTTCTGTTGCAGTAGGTCCATACGTGTACAGTACTGTACAGCATGCACACTGAAATGCACACAACGTGTCTGCAAGCAGCTTTACCTCAGTCAAAGGTAATTTAGGTACCGATAAAAAATGAAATCTAGCGTTAAAGGAATCTTACTTTCTGTCAGTTTGTTCCAGCTTTCTGATTTAATGTGGCGGTACATGAAAGTTGTTGTATCGTGTGTATTTTACCTTCACTGTGTACCTTTGAGGAATATAAAGTTTAGTTTCCTGTAAAACTTTCCAGTTTAATTAAACAAAAGAAATGTGTTAATAAAGTTGTCATATGTTAAATGTTGTATCAACAGCTGTCCATGAACTTTACCACCATGAAACAGTCATAAGGCCAAACGAAAATTTCAAGCGTTAATCTAAATAAACTTGTGTATTCTGTGTACAAATCGATGCCACCCTACATACAGACCTCACAGTGACTGTCAAAGTGGTAAGTAGCTGGTTAGTTCATCAGACATCAGGCAGCTTTGGATGTATTAAGTACTTCTCTTTTGATAAACTTCCTGTTTTTGTTATGCTAAGTTAATCACGTCCTGGACCCAAACTCATCTGATTCAGGGGAGAACAGAAAAAAGTGCATCTCCTAAAATGTGATATTTTTGATCCCAGATTAGAAACAGTAGTTGTACAGTTCTGTTTACGTACCTCCGTATCCTTGCCCATTGTAAGGAATACCAACACACTGAGAAGAGTCGCAGTATCCAGCAGGTCCAGGAGGCCCGCGGATTCCAGCGTAGCCTGGACGTCCAGGTGGACCGCGAGGTCCAGCAGAGCCTGGTGTTCCTGGGGATCCTGTCCTGCTTTCTCCTGGTGGACCTGGAGGAAAAAAAAAAAAAAGATAGAAATGATGCAGTTACATGTGTGTTTAATTGTCAGTATGTCGTCTGTGAAGATATCATGACTTCTCTAAATGCTAACATGAAGGAACTGGACTTTCTTAAAGAAGCTTCAGCTGTCATCTGAAAGGCTTCTTCAGGTCTGAGACTTGTTTAAGTCACATGTGATTAGGGTTAATTAGGGTCAACTGAGTTGGTCTCATTGCTGCATTGAAGTGAGGACGCTACATTACTCTCCTTATGCCTGTTTGTCCTCAGGGTGGATGTATACATCAGCATGATCCATCGCAAACTATCAAACTATATCAATAAAGGTTGCTCACACTGAGTGTGATTTTTTTCATTTTATCACATTCTTCAGAGCTTTTCATCTTTTTTCTTCCTTTTTTAAGCAAAAATACAAAAAATGGATGCTTTCCTGTGTGACATGATACCAAACGGAATATCTCTGGATTATGGAATGTTGGCTAGGTAACGCTGAATGTCATCTCCATGAGGTTTAGGAAACTACTATTATTTTCTGACATTTTACAGACAGACGGATTAATGGAGAGACAACATTAATCAAGAAGGATTAATGCAGACAAGAGAGGATCGATAATGAAAATAGCAGCTGTATCTCTGTATTCTACAACCCCAACTTGTAGCAGGAACCCAAACTAAAGGAGAACTGCTTAAAATACATCGAGCAGATATAAAGATTAATTTGTTGAAATGGTGCAGAGCGAACTGATGCAGACAGAAACACACTTTGACATTTTATCAGGTGTAGAAGCTTTAACGGAGCACCGAGGCTCAACGTGGCCGTACTCCATGTGGTTCAGTGTTTTTATCATTCCAACTATAGAAACCTGTTTATGACTCTTGTTATTTGATTAATTTAGAGAGATGAATTCATTTTATTATATTGTTGTAAAACTGCCTCCGTAAAAACTCCAGGCAGTGTTTTATGATCTTTGAACTAAACAGATAATTATGGCTCAGTATTATCGCGGCGCTCAACTCCAGCTGGAAACATAACAAATGTAGCTGCTGCTGACAGTCTCGGGCACAACGTTTGGAACAGAAAAATAAAAAGTAAACTATGAGGGGAAAAAGAAGCAGGATTTGCTGATCCTTTTTCCTCCTCTGCGTTATGTCTAGACTTGGACAAAGCCGGCTTGGAAAGTTTCCTGACCGGCTGTCTCCTCCTCACCCTCCTCAGCATGTGTTGTGAATGAGGATCTTCCTCCTTTTCCAACTCCGACCTGTTAGACTCACACAACGGACTTTTCTTCTGCTTCTGTCCGACAGGCTGGATTGTTTTAGAGTTGGGAGGTTGTAGTTGGAGTGCTGGATTACAGAAGGACTGGATGATAAGTAATTAGATGGACATGGTGACTTTGGGTTTTGTGCTTGTCGAGTTTTGGAATTGACATCCTGATAGTTTTTTAAGGTTGCATTTAACTTTAACTCTGTTCTGAACATTAAAGGTACAGCCACACAGCTCCATCTGGTTGAGTCACCCTTTAAAGAGTAACTACACCTTCAAAGTCTACAAGAAGCCTCCTACACAGCTGCTAATCCACAATAATATAAATCATAGCCATTTTAACTATTTCTAACCAACAATGAAACTTTATTTGGTGAAACCACATTAGACAGGAATTGTAACTCCATGTCTGGGTTTGGGTTTAGACCTTTAAAGAAATGAAGCAGAAAAGAGGGTGCATGTTGGCCGGACACATGGAGCTGATATTCAGAGCCAGCAGCCAAGTGAAGCTGCTAGAAAGAGTCTGATGGAGCTTTGACAATCTGTGTATCATTTGTTCTTTGGAAACTGAAAAAAACATTTGTTATTATGTTATTCATTTATAAATCCAAAATAAAAACCCCCATAAAAGCTTGTTTTTCATACTTTTGATTTTATGCTCTCGTCAAAAATACAAAATAGAGAAATGGGTCACAGACGATATTTATTCTGACTAAAAGTTGCTGACTTCTTTGCGTGCAGCAATAAGCTGGGACGATCACGCTGCTTGACTTAATATAGTGAATATAAGCTTGAATGCTTTATGAGTATTTTGTGAAATGCCACATTTAAAGTCTTTACTTGTGTGAACATACTTAACATAACTTTTATAAGAAACAGGGAGTTTAATGCTGCCATGAGACAGACTGTGGGCAGCGACACAAACAATCGAGTTTCACGTGTGTTAAGATGTTATCGGTCATCTTACAACAAGGTCCAAACTGAAGTCATAACAACAGAGTTCTTGTTATATCTTCAATAATAACACACTTCTTACTTTGTTATAGCGTGAAATGTATCATATTACAATGTGATAACTTAAAAATGCAGATAAAGGACAAATTGAGGAAAATTGATCATTTACACACTTTGATGAACATCTACTTCATGTCTGGATTGAGACATAACAAGATGATATTGTTTTAAGTCAGTGAGGAGTCAGCTGGACACCGACCTCCAGAGGGTCAGACTCATTCTTCTTCTATAGTAGCCGCCTGTATTGTAACAGTCTTTGTCGAGTAATCAAGTTTTGTACAGGAGCAGTGATACAATGGCTTAATATAATGGCTGCCATAGTCAGAGGTTAACGTATGAAGCAGACTGCAGAGTCATGCCTATTTCATAGTTAGGGAACGACAAGAGGATTCACCTGAACTCATTTTGTTTTTACAGAGTTACTATATTAACATATGTGATTATGCTTGTAGCACTAAAAACAAGAGTGTGCAGCTCCTTTTTATACGTCTTCAGAATAACTTTTTAATAACCCGTATTTGTTAGTTGATTATCTCTTGCTTCTGTTCTGTGGCAAGTTTATCAAGTCGCTTTATAGAAGACATGACAAATTGATTATTGAGTAAAAGCTACATGTAGTGCTTTGATTTCTAAACTTCATATTTTCTGTCAGCCTGCAGTCCTGGATCGGACCAACCGTTTTTTAGGTTTTTAGTTTATATCTTGACTTGAGACGTACCTGCAGGCCCCCTTGGTCCTTTCTGTCCGAGTCCTGAAGTTCCTCGATCACCTTTCTCTCCTGCGGGACCTGAAGGTAAAACACAGAATCAATAATGCTGTAGTTACTGATCAAAATGTTTTCTACCAGTTTAGCCCCTAAATGAACACGAGGTACTCCTTAACCATTGTGATCAGAGGCCAAATTTAAAATCAGGTTGAGCTGCTCACGACTGAGCCTAAAGGCTTCTTTTTGACTAAAAAAAAGATTAAAAATGTAGCTTATACAGACTTCAGAGTTTAGCAGTGAAACTCATGAACAGCTGGATGGATATCACAGGACTGACTTGTCCAACTAAGAACACTTGGCCTTAAAACCTCCTGTGGGTGCTTCCTCTGTACGGTAAGTGTCATTGTTCTGCTGCACTGTATATAAAGAGACAGACACTGTTCATCTACCCTAAAGCTCGAGCTGAGACTCGATACTACAAACACTTTTCTCCTCTAATCCACTGCACTACAGCACAAAGCCAAAACAATAAAAAACATGTCACTTACAGCTAGAAAGCATCAGCAGCACTGTAAGTGTCAGATGTTGGTATTTGTCTGCACAAACTCCAGCGTGTTTACTGCTGTTGGCAACGAGCACTTGTTCTTATCCTTGAAGTGCAGTAATGGTTTTCTAGTGGTGTCAGTGATGTGAAGTATCTGAGCTCCTACTTCAGATCAGCCTCCATCTCTAGTATAGGCTGGCGTTGTCTTGGGAACATGTCCTCTCTCAACCGTTACTGTTACTAGCAGCAAAACATGACTACATATTTTTGCTCCCTCTCTTTTCATGTCATTTTATAATATTGTACTTTATACAGCGGACATAAATATTGCATACTTTATAATTCAAAACAAGAGTTTATAGAATACGGTGCTAAGTAGGCTAATTGATCACCAAACTATTTGGATATGATTTAGTTCAGTTTTCAAGAGAAAATGTCAAACATTTCATAGAACCAGCCTAATGACTTAACTTTATTTTTTAATAAAGTTGAGGTTTGAACTGCTCAGTGACTACATTTGTCATTATTTTCTGAATTCTTACAAAGCAATGAACTCACTCTTCAAGAAAACAATATGCAGGCTAATGTTTAAGATCAAGCCTTAAATAAATAAAGAATCATCAGTCGCAGCAGTTTATTAGATAGTTAAAAATGATCTCCATCTACACCTGCTTTTAAATGACTGCTTAAGAAACTGGTTGGTTCTTTTGCTCATTCTTGAAGTACATTTCTACTGAAGGACTTCTAGAACTTGGAGCAGATTTGCATTATGGTACTGGCACCTTCTGCCTCAATCAGGAGTGAAAATCAGAGATGAGTGATGGAGGCCAGCCTCTTTAACATCTTGTGATGGTTTAGTGCATTTTAAACAAACCTGCAGCAGAACAAATAATCACTGTTTGGCTGCCTGTGTTTCACTTGTAGAAATCATTTGAGTCAAGGTTTATTTAACTCCCTGCATTGATAATGTGAGTCCATTTACTATGTAGCACATAGAAAGGGTCGTACCTCTCTCTCCCTGCTGGCCTGGTAATCCAGGACTTCCAGGGAAACCGTTCCTTCCTGCGGCGCCCACCTCTCCACGGGGTCCCTGCCTGCCGGGAGGTCCGGGAGGCCCTGCAGGGCCCGGGCTATTGCTGCGGTACATGCCGTTGGGGATCTGGTTCAGTAATGTGTTGACGCGAGTCATTTGTTCTGAAACATCAGAGAGCAAAAAGGAGCATTACAACAAACGCACACAGTCAGTGGCACACTTACTGAGTCATGAAAGACGAGGTGCAGTTTACAGTCTGGCTGCCAGAACAACCTCCAAATTAAGTTCAGGGAAAAAAAACAAAATCTGCTTCTTTTAACCATGCATATTTGTATTGTTGATCCTGAGTCTCAAATGGAAAGAACTTTGGGTGAACTTGCTTTAAATGTGCTGTATAAATAAAGGTGACTTACCATTGACTAACTGCACACACACTTGTCTGGCAATGGATCGCATCATGTTCTGAGGAGCAAAGTCGCCCTGAGTGCAGAGAAGGAGGGTTCAAAATTAATTTACATAAATGGTTTTATTCCAGAGTGCTAGTTTTTAGGAAACTGTTGCCTGACGTTCTTCAACTCTATGAAACATTCCTGTAAAGCTTAGTAGCTCCGAATAAAGCTACTAATGTAGTTTACTCAACTCCCCTTATCATGCATTTCCAATATTTTTATTCCCCACTTGCTTTCTGTATTAATGTGTCCATCTGTTCAGCTTCACATGTATCTGGACAATTCTGAACTTTATTTCCCATGAGTACTAGCATAAAAAAACACAGGTGTACCCTATCTGGTGTTGTAATAACCCCTTAGGTTTCCTTCAGTCAAACATTTGCCCTGATAAAGGATGGACAACTTTGCTCTTTGATGAAATACTGAAAAAAACATTTTATGATTTAGACATCCAGCAATGTATCATGAGTGCAGTGACCCTTGTAAATATAAATACAGCAGGTCATCAGGCTCAATGTTGAGTCACAGAATCTTATTTTCTCAATAATTTAACACAATCTGTGACATCTGTTTTGTTTCAAATCAGCTGAACTCATTTCTAGAAAATTCATGAAACACAGGAGACTGCAGTGTGGAGATCTTTTCCTGTTTTCATCAGCCTGACTGCCTCGTTAATATATTTTGCAGCATTGTTGCCAAAGTGAGTTAAGAATACTTCATGTCTACTCACTCTCTCTCCTTTGTCTCCCTTGGGACCTAGAGCACCCTGAAACAAGAAAAACAGAACTGTGGACACCATTCAACCACAACATGCTGCTGACTAAACACACATTTGTGCCCTGAAAGCAAAGACACTTACAGGGACTCCAGAGTCGCCGGGATTTCCTGGTTTTCCTGCAGGACCTGGTATTCCAGGAGATCCTGGAGGTCCCTGCAAGGAAATAAAGAAAACCAGTCAAACATCAGAAAACAGTAGCACTGGACCAGAAGACTAATTAAGAAAAGCTTTTTCTCATGATTCTCAAAAAAGTCAAAGCCCTTTGATCTGTATGATCGTCTGTGGTGATATATCTGAAGTTAAAGAATCCTTTTTGTGATCAGTGAATATGTGCCACCAGCTTGTTAATCTGAGTGGAAAACATTCCCTCCTTTGTAAAACTGCTGCCAGTTTGACCTTGAGCAGGACACTGAAGATGAAACTGTTCAGGTTTACGTGCCGTGCAGCTCCCAGGTGTACATATTTGACACCATTAAAAGTCTTACCATGGGCCCTGCGGGGCCTCTGGGTCCGGCCGGTCCTTCCTTTCCTTGTGGACCCTGGAAATACAAGATCGGGATTGAAAACCTGAACCAATCCTGTTCATGTTTAAAGAATTCAGAATGCATGGTTGCCATTAATACCAGCCTGTGTGCACTCACCCTCACTCCAGCTGCTCCAATGGGGCCGACAGCACCAGGAGGACCCGATGAACCCTGCAAACGCAGGACAACATCCCAAATCAAAGCCTGTCATACTTTCTGTCTCCTGCAGCACAGAGATCCCCCTTCTGCTCCGATCGACCAACTCGAACTGGTTTGTTTCAGCGCCGGATTTCTGCGTGTTGACCAGTAAATCTCATTTTTTTCGCTCATTTGCTCAGAAACCCTGCTCACTATTTTTATTGTCAGTCCTCTCTGGTCTTTGATGCCTTGGCATAAGATTTACAAGGAACAAAATATATTCCAGATCCGTTTTATTGGCCATTATAAACCAGGGCCCGCGTGGTCTGCAAGTCATTAAATGCATGTTGCCATAGCATCTGCTCCAACATGGTCACCTGCAGCCCGTTGCTCCATCAACACCTTCCACGTGGAGATACACTCAGCAGCTTTGTTTTACTGGAATAAAGTGCTGATTAGCCACTCTCAGTCATGAGCGTGCAGCTTTGTGGGGCCTTGCATGAAGGCTGCAGCTGCTCTGTAACTGAAAGGTCACAGGTTTGATTCCCACAACACGTTCCAGTGTCCTTGAGCAAAATCTGCTTGATGAGCAGGAAGTTAAATTGCTCCAGTCTGTTAACAGGTTGAGCTTTAACGGGTGGAAACATTTGTTGTAGAAACTAGCTGAGTAAAACTTGGTGGGTGGCACCGGAAAAATGCCGATGATTAGGTCAAATAGCCAGTATCCCTTATCAGTAGTCAGTAAATGTGTTATTTCAGTTAATAGTTAATTTATTTTTATTTTTTTTGGGAGAAAAAAAACATTTAATTCTAGATTTCAGCTTTTTACTTTTGAATATATTCTGGTTACTTCCATACACTTTAACAGTAAACTGAATATCTCTGAGTTGTGGACAAAACAAGGCATTTGAGGACGTCATCCTGGGCTTTTGGAAAAACTGATGGACATTTTTCACTTTTTTCTGACACTGTATAGGCCAAACAACGAATCGATTATGAGAGAAAACAATTCATAGATGAATCAGCAATGAAAGTGATCGTGAGCTGTAGCCCTAATATTAGCAGAGATGCTCTCTTTTTAACAACATGTCACCAGCCCTTATTCTTTGGCCGGTCTATCAGTTAGCTAACCTGCGCTCTGAAAACCTGTGACTCTTCTGTCTCGCCCACCGACCAGCTGCCTCCGCCGCAGCTCTTCTTCTGAGGAACTTCTGTGCAGTTAAAACTGTAACCTGAAGCACTGAAAGCTGTCTCCGCATTAGAGAGGGCAATTCTTTTGAAATCCTCTAAAGGTCGAACTCGAAGATGCAAACAAACAGTAATTTACAGGTCAGCCGAGGGCACCAGCAAGGCTCAGTATTTGCTTGTCCCTATGAACAGCTTTCACAGATTGTCTCTCCACACAAAGATCACTGGACTCTGAGTGACAGAAAACGCTGAAGGCCTGGAGGAACCTGATCATAGGTTTTAAGGTGTTTTAGGCGTCGTCTGCCCTGTTATGATCTCAGCTGCAGTCTAATCTTAATGTGATCAGACCTTTAACCTTTGCTCTGTGTCATCACTCTTAACCTTATGTGTTCTTACCCTGCACAAATAATGAGTTGTCTTCTTTATCGTGCTGTAATGACGCTGCAGTATTCATCATTAAGGCATCAGTTAAAGAGACCAGCTTTGACATAAATGGATTAAACTCTGACTTCTACCTTCTTTTCACCTCATAAAACTTACATATGAGGTGCTTCATTCCAGAGAGATATGAAAGCGCTACCTGATATTTGTAACTCAATATCTCAAAAACACAGACAGTTTCATTCTGTTCTGAGCTCTCAGGATGACTCAGAGCTCCAACGGTGACCCGTGATGTTCTTTGTTTTGTGCCAACGAAGCTTAGGTGTCATTTTCTTCTTCCAGTTCCTTATGTATTCCCAGATAAAACAAACTGCATTAAGAGTAGGATGTAGCATCTGACCGGGGGCCGACACTTAACCAGCGCCATTAATCAAGGCGACTTGTTCTTGGCTCCCTCCGTGCAGAAATTTAATTTAAAAGTAATATTCAGAAACCTGCTGCCTCTTTTTACTCTCTGGATCCTCCCCAGCTGGAATAGCAGCGTGCAGCCACATGGCCACACAGCAGAGCGGTAGTCAAAACTGGAATTATCCCCGTTTCCTGTTTTAAATACACAAACAGAAATCTTTTTTTTTTCTTCTTCTTTTTAAAGCGAGAGCTGCACTTACTTTCTGTCCAGGTAAGCCTGAGTCACCAGGGTCTCCCTTTGGTCCAGGACGGCCCTGAAGGCAGAAAACAACATGAATGAATGAACACCATGGATGACAGCAACAGAACATTTAGAGAACAGACACTGGAAAAGACTGGCGGTAATATAAACACACAGATGGAGCTGTGATAAATGCAGGATTGGATTTATTCACTGGTGGCACGAGGACTTAAATGCACTAAAAAATGCATTTGATCACAGAGTTTGATCCATTTTGGATCTGGTCACTGCTTGGCAAGAACACCAGAATAGTAAAGCACAAATTAAGAATGACTGAAACAGTTTTAAACCAATATGAAGGTGTACATATGAACATAAGTTTGCTGTAAGTTTGTCTCCTGTTCATACTGGCTGCTCTAATGCAGTTTCGGTGTCAATGATAGGGAACAAAATTCACAGTCTTTTGCTTTGTGGAAAAATATTGATTATCTGAAGTTAGTGTGAGGCTTTGGCAGTCTGGGATCAAGGGAGTATCTTTCCAAAATACAGTATTCTGTCTGCAGTGGAAGGAATCTGACACTAACAGCTGGATTAGGGTCTCCCAGAATCTGACCCAGAATGTGTTTGTAGACGATCCGAACAGCCGCACTAGAAGTTGGAACGGATAGTTGGCTGTTGCAGACGTTGAGGGAAGGAGGAAGCATGATGTTGTTTAAAAATGGGGATAACGCCACATATTTTTTTCTCCAGGGAGACTCTGAGAGTGTTGTACTGAGCTGTTCGCATATAAAGTTGAGTAACAAACGCCGCTCTCTAACCTCCACACTGCTGGCCAATCACAGAAGTAGTACATGTTCGATCATCACTTTCACAAAGTCAGAGGTAAAAGGCGACACTGAACCCCGAGTCCAAACCTCAGAAATATGTGGAGGAGGTTTCCAATGCCATCAGCCCATCTGATATTCACTTTAGATATGCCATCAATCTAGATTAAAGACTTTGGAAGATACTTTAGGAAAATTTGTTTAACTGACAAATCTCTACTTGGACTTATTTGTCTTCCCTGTTTTTTTTTTTCTTCAGCAAATCAGCAAAGAACAAATTTCTGGTCACTACTGGCCAGCAGTGACTTGCTTCCTCAAAGTGATAAACATCGTAAATGAAGGCTAATCTTGTGTCAGATGTCAGATTAATGTGCTGTCTGCGGGCAAAACATCTTTTCTAGAGTGAAAAGCAACAATAACCATGTGACTGGCTGTTTTTTTTTTTTAAATCAGTGTGAGTCTTTCCCACAGAAATAATTTAGTGGTTTGAGCCATGTCAGTCCTCCAGTTAAACTTTGATTTGTGTCTTATCAATGGTTAAATGTATCTACTGCACAAATCTGAATTCAGCTGTCTAAATAAAACAGCTTATATGAAAAAGAAGGTGTAAATTCATTCAGCTAGTGTTTCACATCTTCTGCTGCTCATCTCATTTAAACATCATGAACATCATGACTACAGATCTTTGAACTGAGGGCTGAAATAATTTAATCAGCTGATCAGAGATTTAAATTTGTTTTATCCTAGATGATTCAGATTTGACAAAAATCTAACAAGCTCCAACCTATCTTAGTTTTTGCTCCCCAAAATCTCTCTAAAAATCCAGCTGTCAAAATCTAGATGACAGAACATCTGAGGTGACAAAATATGCTCATGTGTTTTACCTTCATTTATTCCTGTACGCTTAGTAGTAAGTAGACTTTACATGCCAGTTATTTTGTGTGGCTTTTTTTTTGCCCGGCATTTTGCCTCCAAGACATAAATGATGATAATCTGGAGACAAGCTTCATCAATCAGACTTTTTAGGCGAAAATATGAATTTGTAAACTATACAGTGACTTACAGTCAGTAAGCAACTCAAACAATACAATCAAACTAAGATCAAGCAGAGGACTTTTTAAAGTCTATTAATATTCATTTTCTAGGAATAAATATGGAAGATTTTTTCGTTATTAAAGACACAAATGCTGGAGCTACCATAAAACTGTTTATCAGCAGAATTGTGCTCCCTCAGCCTCTTAAAACCAAACCTACAGCCTTGACCAATCAGACGTTTTAAAACCTTAATCTGCAAAGTAACTGGGAAGAACAGCTGTCAGACAAATGGAGTAAGAAGCAGCAGAAAATGTACAGGACTTATGCACTTAGTTACTTTCCATGAGTGTCTATCTGGTGTAACCTATCTGGAGACAGAAGGAGGGAACATCTCAGTTTAATCCGGGTACATCTCCTCTCCGAGATGGAAATCCAAGCGGAGATTTATTACCATTCAATGATATGACGGCTTTGGGTCTTCTTGGTATCGCTTCTTTCCCTCAGACATGAAAGAATGTGAGTCTCTGCCACAGATACTCCCCAGCTTGTAAATTCCCTCACTGATAAATCGCCAAATAATCCCGACATGACTGTGTGTGTGTGTGTGTGTGGGTGTTCGTGTTAGGTGTGTTTAGACGTACAGCCTCTCCTGGAATCGACATCCCGCTTGGTCCTTGAGGTCCGGGAAGACCCATGGGCCCAGGTGGTCCGATATCTCCTCGCAGCCCCATTGGTCCCTGTGAAATACAAAAAGAAGGTCAGATAAGAAATATTTAAACACAGGAGGAGTTTGTTGTTGATATGTGCTGATAGCTCTCGTCCCAGTTCAAGTATGCTACTGTTGCAATCTGTGGAAAAGGCCGGCAGGAGTCGAGGAATGCTGATCGAACCGAACCTCCCCTCCATATCAGGGAGAAAGAGCGAAAGCACTCAGTCAATAAGTGGAATCAGATGTGCTTACTCTCTTCAAAGCTTTTGTACTTTAAACAATCTTTTGTTTTCATCGAGGCCAGATAGCTGAAGACAGAACAAAAATGTGTTGCGGATTTTCTTCTTTTCGGTGGTAATCTAAAGGTGAAGCAGCAGGACGATGGTAGAGGGTTTTCTAAAGGTACTTACAGCTGAACCGGCCTCTCCTCTTTCACCTCGGGGGCCTTTGCTGCCAGGTGCACCCTGAGGAGGGAGGAACAATCGTCATGTTAACACAACAGAGACAAGTGGAGATTAAAGGTGAGGAAAGCATCCACCAGGTTTCAGATCATTGAACATTTATGATGAAAACATGTTCAGGTATTATTTAGTGATTTAGCATTACTGTACAGAATCAAGATGAACAGAAAAAAAGATCAGAAGGATCATCTTTTTATATTCCATACAATCTCCCTCGTCTAAACCTATTGCCTACATTACCCACAATGCAATATGGCAAATTCAGGTGAGTTATACTAGCAGCAGCACAGACCAGGAGCAGCTGCAGACGTCTGGTCAGCTCTCTTCTGTCTAACTGTCAACAGATGTTATTACTTTTCAAATAGCCCTTGACTGAAGAGACATTTATCACTTCACACAGCTCCCTCTAACACGAAACTCTGTTTTTTTAGTGGACCCTGATATGTAAGTTCCACTCAAAGAAAGAAAATATGGCTTTGGTCAAACATGAAAAGTGTTGACTGTTTTGACATTTAACTGAGTGCTCTGAGTTGCCTAAGCAGAACCATGAAATGTTATTCGTACTTGAGTTACAATTATTGTAGAAAAAGAAATTAAATGCAGCGACGGTTAATGTTTTGCAGATTTGTAAACCTTTTGTGCCTTTGCAGATGCATTTCAAAAGAATGCTTCCTTGTGAGGTTGATAAGAAACACATTCTGGGTGGCAATGAGTCTCTTTTAAAGTTTTTTTTTTTCTTAGTACGATATAAACTAACTAGATTTAGCAGCTTCAGTGTGGATCCAGGTTTTACATTCAACTTTATATAAATGAATGCACTTCCAAAATGTGAACTTCACAGTGAGCATGAAAATCAGCCTGATTTCTGTTCGATGACACATTATGGAACAGATTCTAGCGAACTTGCAGAAAAGTATTTAATCGGTAATTTGCAGATTTTCATGCTTTTAGCTTGTTTATTTCCAATTTTAGTGATTCAGTGTTCTGACAGTCCACACATGTTCCGCTTTGAGCTGGTTCACTTTTTTAACTTGACCGAGTTTTTGCCCTTGAAAGCTGTTTTCCTGAGCAAAGTAATGCAGCAGTTTTATTTGTAATGGAACACTTTTTCATTGTGATATTTCTGCTACCTAATGCATAGGTAAAAGCTCTCCCACGTCTGGATATTTATGGTTATTTAAATACTGTATGTTGTACAAGGGAGAATACTGCGCCCTGAGGCACATTAACCACGGGAAACCTCTTTGCAATGCCTCATAAAGTCTTTAAAGAGAGGGGAGAAGGTAAACTGTGGTGCCTGTCTGACAGTTGATGGATGAACCTCCAACCTCCTTCTCCTCCCTCTGACTGCAATAATGTAAGGATAAAGCTGCTGTTAAGTACTTTTAAACTGAACTACAGTAGCAGGATGTACAGTACTTTGGTTGATGCCAAAATTCTAAAAACCTGATGCCACCTATAGATGTTGCAGGTGTTGAGATACTGGACAACAACAACACATGTTGAGGCTGCAGCAGGTGGAGAAACAGGTCTGTTGACTGACTTAAAAACCAGAATGCAAACTGTGTTACAAAGGAGGAAACATTTCAAACTTATCTAAGTGGCTCAAAGACAGACATCCAGATCTGTTCGCAGCATTTAAGCTGAGAGCGTTTCAGTTCTTACTTAATGCTACCAACAATGTTGTCATAGTTGCTACTGTTTCTGGACTGTAACAGCTGCATCTGTTGTAGTAATGCTCCACACACAGCATTTACAAAGGGTAACATTTGCTAGTTTAGTCACAGTACGTACGAGTGCTGAACAATTTGGGGAAAATATTTCATTGTGGTTTTTTAAAAAAATATTCAAGTTTTGATTTGATATCACTTTTTAAAGTCAGGTTTTAGTGCGATATTTACGGTGTGATGGATTTAAAACATGAAGGAGCGTCTACTATCAAAAGCATGACTTGCACACAAGGACAGTGTGAATTTGTAAAACCTTTGGCACAACAGTTTAAATCCTGTTTCAGATATGCTGCATCACGTATAGTCTTTAGATTTTAAACTGATTCATTGTTCATTTGTAAGTCATTAACCTTGAGTCTGTCATAATACATCACTGAGCATGTGATAGCACTGCGTCTGTGCAGCATATGTTGAAATACATTAATGTGATTGTTTTTTGCATCAAATTTAGCAGCAAGAATTGTAGCATTTCAGTAGTTCTGGTACTAACTACCACATTTCTGTTACATCCGTGTTGTAAAATAAAGTAGCTTCAGTTAAACTAGAAAAAATCATTGCCAATAAACATAATCCAATCAGAGTTATGCATCCTGCTGTATGTTAGCATAGGAGACAAGTTTGAGCTCCTAGATGAATGTAGTTTAAGTCCAGAAAGTCTTTACAATGCGGGAAATAAATGAATTTAGAGATACATAGAGAAATACAGAGGCTAAAGGTAGATAGAGGTGACTCTCACCACTGGTCCCTGAGGCCCCGGCACCCCGGTGGCCTCTGAGGTGCAGATGCAGGAGTTGGGAAGAGAGGGACACTTCAGCTCATCTCTCTGTTGGAAAAGAAAACAGACAATTCAAAAGTCAAACAACAACAGAAAGAGAAAGATGAGACACCAAGTGAAGTGAATCATACTGAATCAAAGACGATCCAAGTTCCAGCTCATTAAACTTGGGCAGGAGTTCACATCTAATAGTGTCCGTGTCGCTTCATTTGCAGCAGATGATTCTTACAGTCATGGTTCAGGACATCAGGCTTTACCAGTCACTGTCTTAAACTGAGTGAGCATCACAAAAAGATGTCTAGCTCCACAACAAAAAGTAGAACTGCTGTTTCCTGAAGCACATTTTGTCCTTGTGTGCCCCTGAAAAATATTTCCCAAAGCTGGATGCACCTCCAGACTCCAGACAGCGAATCTGTAGGTGAAACTCTTACACAAGACGAACAGCAGAGCCAAGATTGTGATCTGCAATGCCCTGCAGTGACGTTTACTGGAGCCGCTCCACCGACAAAGAAAACCAGAACAAATCTGTGGGCACAGTGACAGCACCCTGGGTGATTTTCCAGGAGGAGGTACATTTTCTGCTTCAGAGTTTTCAGCACGACAATGAAATTAAGGATTTTCGAAAGTAAAACCATAGTAAAACTGTTTTAAGAACCCAAAACTCCTTAAAGCCTCCTGAACTGAGTGCAGAGGAGGAAAAAGGACTTTTTAAGAAGGCACAAGCATTAAAAAAAAAAATCCACCAAGTCCAGGTGCAAGGGACAATATGTCATCTAGTGCAGCAACATGAGCTGATTAATCAACTGACAACAATTTTTAAAAACAAAAAAGCCAAACATTTCCAAGTTACTTAAAAGTGATGATGTGATGCCTCTTTGTTTGGACTGATAGCTGGACAAAACAAGATGTTTGAGGAGACAATTAAGATCACCACAGACCAATTGAATTAAAAAACTGAAAAAAGAATTAGCAGATGAATTCATAAATAGAACTTTTTTTGTAGTCATAATCCTGTCAAATACAGAACTATTAGCAGCACTTCAATATGAAGAGCTCCTGAAAATCTCACATCTGCTTCTTTATGGTTCACTTTGAGATCATCGATAAATCACTGGCTAAATGTTAACAGGAGCTTTATAGGTGTTGCTCGGCTGATTTTTCACCTTTAGACAGGCTCGTGGTTTCTCCCTGCCACCAGTCGTTATGCTACAGAAATCCGTCTTAATTCATATTTAACACACAGACATGACAACTGGTTTTTATCTTTTCACATTAGCATACCTCCCAAAATGTCACTTTTTTCTTAAGTAGCTGCTATCTGTTGTTGCTCAGTTCTTTAGTTCATTTTTGCTGTTATAAAACCTCATTGTTGTTTAAGCACAGAATAAATGCGGCACAAGCAGAGGACTCTACACCAAACTGAGCACATTTGTATACTGTATACCTGTTTTTGGGCGGCATCCAACCTCTCATATCCGATAACTCTTGTCCTACTTGGCTAGTGTCGCCTGTGAAAGAGCCCTAAAATGACTTTACATTAATTGTACCAACTATAAACTCTATATGTACAATCTTTACTGAGGCTTTAGTGATTAAATAAAGTTCTGGCTGTTGGTCTTTTAGTTACTGTTGCTCATCTTTACTGTAGATTTTTCCATTCACACAGGACAGTTACTTCACATGGATGTGAAACTCCTGCAGACTGGGTGGGTATTTCCACTGAGTCCACACTGATCCGTTCACTTTGGATCATTTGTAACCGTCAGCACAACAGCCCAATCAAGCAGCTGTCCCTGTTCTGCTGCAATTGAGATAATAATCCACCAGTTGAATTCTTTTCAGAATGTTTTGGACGTCCAACTGGAGACGTGCTGTGCTCAGACAAAGCTTTATTTGTTACGCCGTCTCTGGAGATCTCTGCTGGGACTGAAGTGAGAAACCTTCACGTTGAGAAACGCCAGAGTCCAGTCACTGAACAACAGCCTGAACTGTGCTGCATCTAAAAGTCTCATACTGTAGCTGTTGCTGATGTCCAAACGTTTAACTGCCTTAAAACAAATGTTCCTCTCTTTTAGCCCCAAGGAGATCCTGACAAAGACCAGGATGCATTTTCACAGGAGTTAATGTTTAAATCTGCCATGAATAGTTATTGTAAATATGTTGCTGTGTGTTTTTTATGTTCCCTACAAATCCTGAACGATATCTATTAAACTTTGATATTTCATTTATATTTGCATTGCCTTAAAGGTCTGCATAAAGCTGCAACTAACTAAATTAGAGAATCTATCTTTCTTTCAGGGTTTTAGGTCTTGAAGCTGTTGCCATCATTCATGTCTTTCATGATAACAGCATCCTCGCCAGATTGTTTGTTCATATCAGATATAGCAACACCATCAGCCAGCACCTTAAAGAGGATTTAAAGCTGCACCAATACATATTTTTAGATTTACACTAAACCAAATGGTTACATCCACAGAAAAAAATATCTCCTGCCTTTTAAGACCTCCTCGTCTCTATCGATAGTTATAGGATCTTCCTGCTCTCTTGAAGAGTTTTACAGCCAACAAGTCCCACACAGTTAAAGACGAGCTGGTGAACATAGCAAAGCATTTAAGACTAAAGATCCAAAAATTTTCCTTGCGAGATAGTAGAGACCAAAAACAGAGGTAAAATAGACCTAAATCTCAAAACGCAAATATGACTCTGACTGAGCTTTCAGCTAAATATAGAGGAACTGTAGAAAGGAAAAACTAATGAATTAAGGGTATAGATACAGAGTATTATGTCTAATGTAATTTAATTACATTCCTATTTAAACCAAATCAGTTTATAATCTAAGAATGAGGGAATCGGGGCTGCATGGTGGCTTGGTGGTTAGCACTGTTGCCTCACAGCAAGAAAGTCGCTGGTTTGCATCTCGGTGAGAACACCTGGGATCTTTCTACGTGGAGTTTGCATGTTCTCCCCGTGCAGCGTGGGTTCTCTCCGGGTTCTCCGGCTTCCTCCCACACAGTCCAAAAACATGTTGAGGTTAATTGGTGATTCTAAATTGTTTGTAGGTGTGAATGTGAGTGTGCTTGGTTGTCTGTCTCTAAGTGTAGCCCTGTGATAGACTGGTGACCTGTCCAGGGTGTCCCCTGCCTTCACCCTGAGTCAGCTGGGATAGACTCCAGCCCCCCACGACCCTAGCGAGGACTAAGCGGTGCATAGATAATGGATGGATGGAATGAGGAAATCGCCACACATGAACCAATGTGTAGCTGAAACTTGTATCTCAACATAGAGGACACAGACAGACAGCATCTCTCATGAGTCCGAAAGCTTTTCGAACAATGCAGCGACAAACACGTTGATGTAAAGGATTAATTCTTGGTGTTAAGTTGCTGCATCTCATTTAAACAACCTCTGTGATGGCATGTCATCTCATCTGTTGTAATATTTGGTTTTAAGAACTCATGTGAGGATTAAAGGTGAGTCACTGGCATGTAAAACTG
The DNA here is from genome assembly GCF_000690725.1 of Stegastes partitus. NCBI lineage: Eukaryota > Metazoa > Chordata > Actinopteri > Pomacentridae > Stegastes > Stegastes partitus. The sequence goes on from NW_007578713.1 coordinate 32,296, forward strand.
CACAGCAACAGAAATGACAGCAGGCTGCTCGTGTCTATGTTGCATCTAGTTCACCGTCCAGATCTTAGCTCTGAAGCTGGTGGATAAAATGTAGTCACACTGTTAATGTAACTGACAGAAAAGGCGACCCCAGCTGAGAAAATGTCATCGGTTGTAAAAGCTTTCTTTAGTGCTTGCTTCAGAATGCTTCACAAAACGCTGCTGAATTTATGATTCTAAGCTGCTTTTCGAGTTCTGAAAGACGTCTTGTGTTTTGTGTCATATATCACGCTGCATTGTTCTTTCGTCAGATGTATCAGCTGGCTCACACTCGCACTATGTATCATATATACGCTGTTTATTTTTCTCTGTGATTTGAGCCGGTTCTGATTTTGATTATGAGTCCTGTGCTTTGATCTGCTGCAGAGTCTAAAAATCAAGGACACACTCTGCCCGCTGACAGCTGAGAGTTACGCTACAAACACACTCATCTGGGTTTTACTATCAGGATGCTGTAATTACTTAGTGCAACAAAACGCTCCGTTAAACATTTTTGCACTGTCTTATAGCCTGGTTACTTTAATGCAAAAGTCAGAGAAAAAATAGGTTCTTTAAGACGATGATCAACATCCACAAGATGCAGCGCAGATGTAGACACAAACAGCAACATATGCACGTATGAACAAGCAGATGGGAGGTTTTGAGATTTTGGGGGTGTTTCTCTTGGACGCAGAGATCATGTCAGGACAGTGTGTATAAAGTTAAATGTCGCCTTGTGTTTTATTTGAGCCTCACTTGTCAAGATGACTTCACTATAGCTGGAACCAACATTTTCTTTACTCTAAGATAGAAAAAAAAAAAAAAAAGTATCGAAAGCATACGTCTAATCAGAACTATAAAAAATCCACATAATCTTTTTCACTTATTTATAGCTTTTTGTTTAAGGTTGAATTCAGAATCTGTCACTCTGCAGGTCAAAAACTCCATTACTCTTTTCTATAATGCGCAATCCAACTGGATTTCAAAGCAGAGAAGATGCGCCCCAGAACAGTTGTTTATCTGGACGGTAAAGCTGAAGCTACAGCCTGTTTATTACCATCATTCAGCTGTTGGCTGCAGGTTAAAGAAGTGAGACGGCACTAGAAGACTCCTAAGGGCTGGTGAACAGCGGAAAAACAAACATAAAGAGCCTTTGTGAGGTTTTGGAGCGCCACAAGCTCCCAGTGCAGCATCAGTGCCCCTTGGAATTGATGCTATAAATCTCTGTAACTCTACTGGAGGGATGAACACCATTTTTCCAAACGATATTCTGATGTTTGGTGTTTTGGTGATGGTGGTGGAGAGGGCTAGCCAACACACTGATCAAAAATATCATAGCTGTTTAACCTGCTGTGGTCAGTGCGAAGGCCATATCATATGATTCAGATTATTTTAATCAAATCATTCAGTGACCCCCCGTGCCCTCTGGATGGAACATTGTCCTCCTGGAATACACCATTCCCATAAGGATAGAAAAGTTTCATCATAGGGTAAAGGTAATCACTCAGAACAGCTTTCTATTAATTTGCAATGACTCGTTCCTCTAAGGAGACAAGTGGACCCAAACCCTGGCAGCAAAATGACCCTCACAGTGCAGCAGAACCACCAGATCCCCTCGCTGTAGCCGTCTGGGGTTCAGTTCGTCCTTTAGTTTGTGAACTGCCTATAGCTTGAAGTTCCCCAGTTTCCTGGAGGTTCCCTTACCATTGATGGGAGGTCACAACATCTGTCCCTGCTGGTCCAAGCCAAGCTGCAGACAATGTCGAACATCTGGAGCTGGAACTGTAGAGAAGGGGGAGAGAAAAAAAAAACATGGAAATGGTGTTGTGGTACACGTGTCTCTGATACGCCCTTCACAGCTCCCAGAGGACAAACAGGAAAAAACAGCAGAGAATGCAGCACAGCCGAGTCCCATCAGCCGCGGGGAGAGCAGGAACAGCTCGAGTTACAACCACACTGATGGCCTCACATGCGGTGCCATGTAAAATAGCCTCATTTTAGCGTCTGTTTGAATTTAGTCCAACCAATCATTCTGTTAGTGTCCCAGAAACCTCAAATTATCTCCAAACTTGCTGCTGATGTTATGAAATGCTGTCGACTGCGTTCAGCTTTAAACCTTAACAGAGAGCTGAGACTGAGCTTTAAAAGGCTTTCTTTGAAGTGAGCGTACAGTAATTTCAGTTGATAAACAACATTTTGCCTCTCATACTAATAAAATTCACCTGTATGTACGACCAGCGGCTAATCTTAGTCAGTCGTGTGAGATACTGAGTGACTTTAGATTCTTCTCTAATTATGTTGCCGTTATATTCAACAGATAAACATTTAAATAATGTTGCTACAAAACACGTTAGGTTGATCAGTCTCTGTGTGAAGCTGAGAAGAGACGATATTCTGCTAATCTACTGAACCATAACATTGAAACATAATGCCTGCAAAAAGTACACTCCTGCTATTATGCATTTGTTAAAAATACAGATGCAAATTTCAATATGCAACCTATTTTCTTAACTGTTAGTTTGTGAATCAAACGCATCCTTGTATACACAGGTTAACTGTTTTTAAGTACAAAATTAGAGACCATAATGATTTTGAAGAAGAGATCATCATAAATCTAACATTGCAAAATTATGACATCATTTAAAGTTGTGGAGCTTCAATCCGTCGCTGTGCAAAATTCTAAGTATTAAAAATAAAGCAGCTGCACTGAATGTCATCTCTGAGTGCAACTCGATTATTACTCGCTATTTATGAAGAGGTTATAATCTGATTATAAGTGCTGGGTTTAATGATCAGCAAATCAAGAAAGTAATGACAAGTAGCTGAATGATTTAGGGAAAATGTCCAACTGTAATTTCTCTGTGGTTGTGATTGCAATTTGATCTGGGACATGCTTTTGTAAAGTCAAGCCTCAGTCCAATATGAACTGTGTAATAGACTTAAAACATGTGGTGGAACATTACCAAGAGGTATCTTCAAAACTCTGACTGTCACACAAGGAAGACTGCAGGAATTCGTAGGGTCACTGACATGAGAGTTTACTCCCTGGGTCAGACATGCTGCGTAATATACTAATAATATTAGTAGTATATACTGCAGTCTTCACAATTTGCTAATTGATTTGTTTCACATTACGATTTGAAATTGTGCATCCATTTTAAACCAGTCAATCCCAATAACAAGGTTAATCTAGACTGAAAATCATGTGGTTGTCTAGTTTTATTAACACCTGAGCAGTCACTCTGTCCAGAAATAGCAGCTCCATGCTAACACTGTATCACACCCTGTTTTGAATAGCTGTAAATGTTACTGTTGTTGTGTTGTTGCTACTGTACAACAACACAAAGGAGAGATACAGGATGCCCCAACAATTTGCTTCCAGAAGCTTGTGATAAACAAAACTTTGAATGGCATTCCTCACTGCTGGACAGTCAGGCAGCAGCTGAGCTTGTGGGGGTTTTACTCTGTAAAAATCATATTTCTCTTCACCACATTTAACTGTTGTTGTTAGGTTTTTGCACCGTTTGCAGATTACAAACAAAAAAAATTAAAGTTTAAAGTCCGTGTCCACTCAAAGGTGAAGCTTTTTCCCTGTCTCCTTTGTGAAGAGCTAACTTACAGTTGCTGATTGTCCTTTGGAGCCGATAGACTTGGACATCTTGCCCAGAACCTGGTAGCCATCGCTGGATGTGTTTCCAGCGGCCTTGATCTCCTTCTCAGCCACTTCTTGGCAGTCGATGTTGAGTTTGACGCCGGTGGATGAAACCAGGATATGGAGCTACAGGGAGAAAAAGAAAAGAAGAAGAAATTTTATTGGCACATTCTTTGTTCTGTGACCAACTCTTGTATCTGGTTTTTATCCTTGTGGCCTGCAAATTATTAGGTTATGTCAGGTCTGGATTTAGAGGCTGAGCTGAGGGTGGACGTGCACGATTGTCTTCACTGTAGTTCTGTTTATTGAAACTCGGATGGAATGTACGAGCGCACACTCGGGAGGAAAACCAGTACTTCCTCTCCATTCATTCAAAAAGAAGGAGTGCTCCATTAGAGCTACATCACTGCTGCACAAAGCAAGATATTAAAGACCAGATCAAAGGATTGATTGTATAGAAGTTCATGCACTGGTTTAAATTTGACCTTCCAGTTGATTCTGTGCAAATATGAGTAATTCAGAATGAAATCATCACTTCTTCATTTCCCAAGTTGTTATGTGATATATTCATTTAAAGATGCCAAATGTCCCAACAACTACACTTTTATTACATTGCTAAGGTTTCTGGAAAACAGTACAGGGATGTTTGAAGAGAACGGCTTCTATTGCAACTGCATTAGCTAAACTCAGGAAACCTGCCAGCAATAAACTTAAATTGATGCTATTGTCACCAAAAATGTAAAATCTATACAATGCTGCTCCACTGTATGAAATTCACTAACAGGAAAACATCTCAATCATCATTCTTTCTTATGTCATTCTTTCATATTCTTTTTTTTCTGACTTGAGGATGGACACAGCATCACACTCATTTTATAGATAGCACAACACACTGCTGGTGAGTCAGAGCTGATGCTGTGCTCATCCTGCTGAGTCAGCAGGATAGCTGAGGCAAAAAACTTCCACTTAATTACACTTAAGTCCCCTTATTACATGCTTCTCAATAAAAACAAACTGCTAAAGAGCTCCACTGTGTTTTGTTGACTCTAGTTGCTAAGAAGATAAATGTTTCTTGAGCTTCTGTGTGCTACCAGGCTTCCCTGTGGAGTTTTGTTAAGTCACTCACGGGCACACAGTTACTACTAAGGCAGTGTGAGGGCTCGCTCAGAGCCGGTGCCGCATCCTGAAACAGCTCTTTACATTTCGAGCAAATCTTTGCTGGTCAGGAACTGAGAACTGCTCACATCAGTGGCCAGAAGCCAATAAGATCAACTAAAAAAACAGAGCTCGTATGTCTAATCCAAAAAGGAAGAAGAACCAGAGCTTCAGCTTGCACGTGAAATCGAAGCAGCAGTGTGTGGAAAGCCAATTAGGTCATATTTCCTCTCTTTTTTTTTGCTTTATTATTGCCAACTGGTGTTCTTAAATGCTTTTGCAAACACCAATGTATAAACCATTTGCAAACAGCGTTCATAAACTCAGACTGGCAACATCAAAACATCAAACGGCAGGAAAAATGAAACGAATAATTATGTCAGTAGGTTTCCAGCAGTGGTCTGAGGGAAAGACAAACTGTCTCCTTGCACTGTGGTCCTCGACAGAAGTTGAGAACAAACTGGGGGAAGCTTCAGTAATGAAGCTGCTGTTCAAACAGACCTACACAATGCTGTACTGATGTGGCTCTATAGCAGCTCTCAAGACTGTGGAGAAGCAAACCGGCTCTTAGAAAGTTCAGTGGTTGAACTAAGTCTGAACTAGAACTAGAACCTGGTTATTGTTTTTAAGAAGTGGGTAAGTGGGAATTCTTTAACTTTAACATAGGTGTAGTTTCTTTTTTCACATAAAACACTTGCAAGGTAGATACTAAACTATTTTAAAGGCTACACTTTTTACTCCCATGTTGACTGACTTCTTCTTTCTTCTCTTTTATTGGCACTTTGCAGCATCTCAGCATGTAAATGCCACTTGTTCATCAGTTCAAGAGCCCCATGGTTACCAAAGATTTAAAATTTTTAGAAATGCAATGATTTAGGACGACTTCCACACTAAAGGTTTTAAAAAAGTACTTTCATAAAAGTAAATTCTTGGTTAGGAATGCACCAGTATCACATGCTGGTTTGGTAGCAGTGCACGGACACAAGACTTCTGGGCTGATGTCAGTGCAGAAACCCAGGATCTCTGCCAGTATGACCTGAAACTCAACCCTCGTTATGCTATGATGGATATCTATCCACGTTGAATACAGATGTCACTTTCCTTATAAAAGTCAATGTGTCAGCTATTAGTATCATTTATGCGCTGCAGAATCTTGAATTTAGTCCCAGAGCAACGCTGACCTTGAATTACCTTACATAAAAATATTCCCAGTGCTTCCACACATGGAGTTTACGGGTTTACAATTTTGAGGAAAACAGCGCTGATATCAGATTGGTATGCTGAGCTGAGCTGAGCGAGTGGAATCAGTGGAAAGAAAGAAAATGTGTTAATTTTAGTCATCTGTGAGTGGCACTGTCTGCACATTCAACATCACAGTAATTCAGTATTTCAATTCTGTTTTTTTAATTAAGGAGCTTATTGTGAAACACATGCAACAAATGAAGGCAGGGTTTCAGCAGACGTTTTACAGAAATAAAAGAAAACTCATGTCTGGCTGATCCACTGAATAAGGTCATCGTCAGCACCGATACTATTTCAAAGAACCACATCAGAGCGCTATTTCAGTTAATGTAAAACAAATCCATTTAGGAGGTTTTTGAATGAACTGTTTCCTCATCTACTCTGATATTCTGCTCACATCTCAATGATTCCTCTATTTAAACCAGCAATCCACTTTCAGCTGGAAATGTATCACCCTCCAGAGTCCAAATCTCACCAAAATTCCTTCCTTCCACCTCATTGATGGACATCTTACAACTCCAAACTGCAAAATAACTGAGGCAGCTCTGTTGTACACACAATACCGCAATTTGCATTTCTCCTTACTCAGATCTCCCTCACCACATCGCCTCATGTCGTCATTTTGAGGTGAGGCATGAGTGCCGCCTTTTCCTCGAAGCCGGCCCCTGTGAGGCAGCGGCCTGTCGAAGCGAGTCCAGCTGTAAGGAGGGAAAACGTGGCCTCTACAAAGCCACGGAGCGGCCGCTGGCAGCCCCAGCAGCCACAGCTTGCTACTTGTGGTCAGTCAGTGGCGGAAATGCAGAGGCATGTTTAACAGACCGCAGAGACACCGAGACGTCCAAGAAGGACTTCAGGGAGGGAAGCACAGCACTGTTTCCATTTACACTTTGGATTTCAGACATTCAACTGATGCTCAGCAGCTTTCATGAAGTCAGCAGGTACCGTTAAAGCTTCAGCGTGTCGCTCTCAACACTTCAGCAGGATGCGCTCGTCTGTAGACGCTGGACTTCAGGAGATATGGATTTTAAAAGCCAGTAACAACACCGATATAGTCACACTGAAGCTGCCAATATTTGAAAGCGAACACGTTCCTGCCAAAGCTGAAAGCATTCAGCACTTTTATTCTCGTCAGGCTGGAAAATCCTCTGCGATTTAGAGGAATCTGTGATGCATTGTTCCTGTAATACACAAACTGACGTATCAATCTCATGTGGATGTCTGTCCCTGCTGAGGATAATATCATTTAATACAGGCATCAATCTGCCAAAACAAAGGCGGTGCTGCATACAGAACTTCATTCATGTTTAAAGTAGCTTTTTTTTTTCCAACGACGAAAAACCTTTGAGAATCTGGATTTGATTAAACAATCAGCTTTAACATCAAAGAGATGTGAAGTTTAAACTTTCACTTTGTGCAATGACTTTGAATCAGTGAATCTCACGTTGAAAACTCATGGAAGGAATACAGTTTCAAAGTAAAGTAAAGATCTGCTATTTGTTAAAGGTTACATTATTAAAATGATGTGACTTGTATATTCTGCATTTTACATTGCTGTGGTTGTATCCTAAGCCTGACAGAATACAAATGCACTATTACCTCTGTCTTAAGAAACACTGACCTTTGAGTGCACTATCTGGAATTTTTGGGAAATTATTAGACATTTTTTCAAATAAACAAGACATTTGTGAGTTACTTTTAAAGATGTATATCTTGTCTTCAGTAGGAGAGCCTGTCCATGGGTCAAGATTGGTGTTATTGTTTAAAAATACTACTTTTTAAAGTGTGGCTACAGCAAAAAAGTCATAGTAATGGTCAGACATAAAACAAGGTAGTCTTCCACTGAGCTTCTACTGTAAGGAAAAGAGGATCTGAATACAATCTGTGTTTTACAGGCTCGTCAGCCACTTTTGGAATGTCCCTTTAACCATTCAGATGGACGTCTGCATGTAACATTGAGCTACAAGCTGTTACAGAAGGATGAAAATGGTCATCTGTGCTGAGGTCATACATGACCTCACTGCAGATGGAAGATTTCATTTGCCCTCAGGTCAGCAGGACGAGTTTCACGCTTACCTGCTGTGACTCAACCTGAATTTATTTCAGTCAAACTGAGTGACATTAAATCTCAACCTTTTAAGTTTTGAGCTTTCAGGAATGTAATCCAAGGATGTAAAGAAGGAATTTAGAAGGGTCCTTGTGCAAATGGTTTCAATGGAGCTGCTCAGAACAATAGATCAGGTCTGTTGTTGTATTGAGCAGCTTTCATGTCTAAATGTGTGTAAATGTGTTCAAAGTGCAAAAAAAACTTGGTTAAAATAAATAAAAATAGATTCCAGTTCTGAGTTCTAACAGTCGACGACTAAATTAATATTCAAAACCAGACAGTTAGGTGGGAACAGAGTGCAGGTGTCTAGTGATCTGACAAGAGAAGAATATGACATTGTTTTTACTTATTTTAACAACGCAAATATAAAACTCTCTGACTCTATAAAACATCTGCCTGAAGTGATAAATAGGCCGCTTTAAATAGCTGCGGTAAAGAGGAAAAAAATAGTCCAATGTATCAACCAAAACTGAGCAAAATGTTCCTTACGCAGCCTAAATCCTGTTCCCACTTTTTATTTCTGTTCTCTCTTTGCCTTTACCACAAATTAAACTGTAAAATCATCTGAATTAAGAAGCGTTATTTTATTCAGTCTGGAAATTTCTCTTCTGTTTGATCAACAACCTTCAAGACGTTTCCATTAGTCAGAGCATCTTTATTTTTTGTTGTGTCTTGCTCTCTGAGTTACAGCTACTGGCAGGATGGTTAATCTATTTTTCTGCAGTTGGCGCAGATTGGTTGACGTTGGCTGATTATTACCACAGATCTTCAGTCGCTCACATAATCCTTGTTTGGTCCTGTAGGACCACTGAGACGCTCAGAAACCTTTCAGGTATCCACAACAGAGCTGACTCACTGATCACTGCTGTTAAACGCATCTGAGGGAGGATTTCAGGGATCCATCCAGTGGTGAGTTAGCCGGTTGGTAAAGTGCCGTGAGGGGAAGGGATTAGTGGAGTTGGAGAGTGGTGATGTGGCGAATCCTGACATCTTTCACTGACAACAGCTCAGTAAATCTGATGCAACAGCTGCAGTCAGGTTTAAGTAAACTTTCTCAGTTGTGTTTGTTTCTGCAATGTCAGCTGAAGAGTTCTGTCAGCTCATAAATCCTTAAACGCTCTTTCAGTTTAGCTGTTTTTATTATTTTGGGAGTTGCTAGAGAGCCTGGTGACACTAAAATGTGTCCACCCTGCTGCAGTGCCCTTGAGTAAGAAACCGAAGTCCTAGCAGCTACCGGGGTTTATGGCCAAGCCTGACCTCTGATCTCTGTGGGAGAAAAGGGAAGAATTTTACCTCAGGGATCAATTCTGTACCACTTTCTCCCTGAAGGTCATGGAGAGTTTTATCACATCTGAAACACTTAACAGGTACAGGTCATTCTGATTTGGTGAACCTGCATTGTACAATAAATCATTTTATGTCTGGTGTGAAAGAAAAATCCAGTCTACAGACCTGAGTGCAAAGGTGCTAAACTCTCATTGTATGTACTTGGTCCCAGTGTAGGAAAACTCTGGAGCGATGTATTTAAGCACTACAGAAACCAAACCCACATTTGCAGATGTAACTAAATGTGATGCTCTGGCTTTTGCCTGTAATCCTGCTAGGCGAGTGGTGGTGTTAATATGGAAAGCAGCTGCCTCTCCTACACATTCTCCTTCACTTCAGAGCGCAATGTCTTGTCGGAAGCTTGAGAAAATTCACTTTTCGCTATGATAAATCTTTTACAAGGTTTGGGGTCCTTTAAGAGCTGCATGTGTTGTTAGTACGCAAGGTCTTAGTCTAGACTCTCACAAAAAGCAGAAACATCTGATATATATTTGTCTTTGTATCCACTGTAATCACACGTGTCACCACCTTTTCATTCATTACGTTGGTTACGGTGCAGATTTTTAAAAGAACATTTACGCCAAGGTGCCACTTTAGATTCAGCAATTGCATCCATTTTTCTGCCAGAGGGAAAAGAGAAGTTGCAGGAGCAAAAGACACTCAATGCCAAAAATGAATTATGGCTGAAACTACCCAGAGGAGCAGAATTATCAGGGGGCAGCAGCCATCAAAGTACAGCAGGTAATTTGCAGACTGAAAAACTCTGCACTATTATTACGAGCTGTTCAGTGAGAGACGCTGACACTGACATCTCGCCCTGCAGACCCAGCTTTCAGAGGCACGCTGGGAGGTAAAACCACAGAATTGCGAGAATTCCTCTGCGGTCGGCTACCAGAAGAGGCAAGACCAAGCTCTGCCTCCCCAAACAGCTCCTGAGCCGGGAGGAGAGGAAGCTGCAGGGAGAGGTGGGTGAGGAGAGGTCCCACCTCCCTGCTGGCGCTCCTCAGTTACTCTGATGTAATTGTTTAATAGCAATCGCAGTGACCCAATATTTTCCAGGCGAGCGTCCCAGCAGGGAGTGCAGTGCATTTTTAATGGTCTCCTGCTCTCAGAAGAGCTTATGAAAGCTTGTGATATTGTTGCACGGCTGTCCACACTGCTTCTCCCAGTAGTGCGTCTCGTAAATGAGTGTCAATATCAGCATCATGACTTTGACCTACTCTAGAGTATATAACAGAGTTCCCCTGAGTGGAAACTGGCCTTGAACCCAGAGCTTCAACACAAAGTTTGTGCCTCAAACTAAATCTCTCTTAATCACATCAGGCCAAAGAAAAGGAAAGTCTTTTTCAGGAAATAAGAACAGTTAGCTTGTTTTATGACCCGTGCACCAACTACTGTTTATTCTTCCAATGTTGGCTTTAGCGTAACGTAAAGGTGCTGCCAAAACACTAAATTAAATCTCTGCAGATAATCCAGCTTAAATAACAATAAAAACTGTATGTAATAGCTTTCATTTACAGAACTAAATTCACATTCCTCAAAAGCTTTTCTATGATGCTGCGTAAAGCTACAACTAATGTTTAGTGTAATCACTGAATAATTGTTTGATTTATAATAATCTATAATAACAACAGGTTCCTCAGAATCCAGGATCTTCACATGGTTTGTCCACCAGTCAGAAACCCACTGACACCAACTACACAATCATGAATGACAAAGAACAACACTGAACTCTCACACTGACTGAGTGGGAACCAGGGATATGTGTCTGTTAGGACTGCCTTCGATCAAACATTTTTCTAGTTGACTACATTAATTTAATTATTTAATTCTTTATGTATTTTCTGGGGGCATCATTAAATAGTTCAGTTCCAGGGCTGAGGGACAATGTTGTAAGTAGCATTGTTAACACTGTGCTACTATACAGTGAAATACAAAACCGCAGCGGATAATGAGCCTTTAAAATATACAATTTACAAGCACATGCACAAAGAGAGCTGCAGCAACACCAACGGAATTGGCAATGATTCTGAATGTGTCCAAGAAACAAGCAAGGAGACAAAACATTTTGTTTTCAAGTCGAATTGTGCGTATTTATCTATTTATCTAACTTTAGGATGAGTGACTAACCCACAGTTTGAATTGTTCTGCCGACATAATTAATCACTATCCGTGTAACGTATAAAGTCTGTTACCTCGTTTGGGCTTTTTTTGTTCCTGCTACCAATTGGCCAATCAAAACTTAGGCAACAAACACTGATATATTTACTCTTAAAATGACAAACTGATTATTTAATTATCCAAATGCAGCTCTACCACTAATACAAAAACACATGGTTGAAAGCTTCAGGAAATCTCAGCAAGTGGACATTGTCATAAAAAAGCTTTTGACAAACTGTAATTGAACAACGAACATTAACATTTAAGAGAATATTCTGTTTGCTGTTGAGCTGAGCTGATTTGCTGTTGACAAATTAATTAAATAACAGAAAATTATTGGGCGGCCATTTTTAAAACACAAATATTTCTTTGGTTTCAGCATTTTGTGTGATTGTTTGCTGGTTTTCTCTGTTTTGCATCATTGCGAAATGAGTCCCTGAGTTTTTGACTGCTGGTTAGACAAAACAAGACCTGGTTTTGTTTATCACCAACTGAACCGTCCATGGGACAAACGGCAATATGAATGCTGACATGTAAAATACATATTTACAGATCAGACTGGTATTTTTGGTCTTTTCGTATTTTGGTATTTTCATGAACGATGCCCTGTTGTAGAAATACTTTAGGGACAACACACCGTGTCCCTGACTTCAAAATAGTGACAGTCAAGAACGTCATAAATAAATGAAAAAGTCGACGTCCAAATGTATGACAGGAGTCTAACAGATTTTTTGATTTTTAGATTTTAACAAAAAACGTTCCCAAAAATTCCAGGAATTTCTTGCTTTAAAACAAGCTGATCACAAAAACCTCAAGAACTGTATGTATTTATACTGACATTCTATCCTGATAGTCTAAAAGTGATATTTTTAGCACAACAATTGGCCTCAAACATTTACTGTCTTCAAGATAAGGAAATTAAGGCACCCATTGTAAAATGTAATAAAAACATATCTTAGTCCCATTAGTGTGGTTTTTTTAAAGTTTGGTTTGAGAACAAGTGGCTGCTATGTGTCAAAGGTGCTGAAACATCTCAAAAAGGGATTGAATGAATTGAAACAAACAGGAACTAATTTTAAACACCTTCAAAGGCTTTTTAAAGAGACCTTCAACTCCTACAGGTGACACAATAATTATTCCCCTTAACAGGAATGTGTCCGGCTGTCTACTGGTCATTTTATAACATGACCACCTCCATCAAGTCCAAGATGCAGGTTTGAACTGCATGTAATCAATAATTGAGAAGCCTCAGCCTCAACCTGCAGCACTCGTGGCCCTGCGTTTTACAACCTGCAGAGGACCATCTGTTTGTCTGAGCTGACATAACTCTTCAGCAACACGTCTGTAGTTGCGTGTGAGGTGCTCTGCCTATAATATACAACACATTTGGAATCTCAGGCATCTGCAGTATCTGTATGACCTCGGGACGTCCAGCGAGAACAAAGAGGAGCGATTCGATTGATGTGTCATTCCCCAGTCACGCCTTGGCCCGAAAAAAAAGTTACATAATTCAACATAAAAGACATATTTGACTTCAGCTTCGTTCTCTTCAACTTAAATATGATTCAAACCCAAAACGCACATATGGACTTCGACCACTGCTCAGACAAATGTTGCCCTACGCTTTAAACATCGCTGCTGGGTTAAGTATGCAGTCTTTTCTGCACTATTAATGATGTCGGGTTACATTTTTGTTCTGCTTTAATCCAGTTTTGATGAATGACGAGGAGTCTTGTCTGTGCTTACCTTGTGGAAGCTTCCATGGAACATCTTCTTCACTTCGCTGTTGTCAAATGTGACTCTCTGGATCTCGCCGCGTTCGTCTTTGTTGTAGAAGGACAACGTCTGGCTGGAGGCTGAGCAGAGAAAAAGGGATAAAGCACATCAGTCTCTGCAGTTATACCAATACACAGGCTCAGTTTTAAAGGCAATATCTTGAGAGTAAATCTGTGGCTTTAGCTGAATGTGTTAAAGCTTTTTTTTTTTTTTTAAATCTGCGACTCAAGTATAATCATGTAAACATGGAAAACATTGAATTTTTACTATCTTTGCCATAAAAAGAGAAAACGTCAGCAGCAATCAAACAGGGCTGACCAGCTAACAACCCCTTCATCATAATAGCTTTTTAGAGTTTATTATAGCTGATTCAGACGTTTGATAACTGGACATGTCAGAGTTGCCTCGCTTTGGGTGATAAAGGGCTAAACTCCTGCAACAAAGCCATAATCCTGCAGTACTTTTCATTCAACCACATGTTAGCAGTATTTGAGAACATTAGAGGTAGAAAGTGTTTCAAGGTGCTGGTAAGTAAAGTGTATTTTCATTTTGCGTTTCGACATGTACAAATAAAGCTAAATTAAGCAGCAAATGTAGATTTATATATACTAATATATATCAGGGTTTAAATAGCTTATCTGAGTCTGTTGCAAGTACAAATCAAGACATGCAAGTGCAGTTTGACACATTTATTGTGCCATATCATCCAGCCCTGCGATTATATGACTGTATGTTGTTTCTTCCACACAGTTAAAAAAACTTGCAAGAGAGAGATTAAAGCAAGGCTGGGAGGAACTAAAGCAGAACATGGCAACACATTCTAACTCTTAACACACTGGATCCACCCCCTTCCGCAGTGCAAGTCGACTTTTATTAAACTCTTACTGCTAGATACATGCTCTGATCTTTCTGATTCTACAAACATTATGACAAAGGTGCCCCTTCAAAACCAAACTAAATGTGTTTTATATATACATGAAGAGTATGACCAAAAAATGGGGCACAGTTCGCTGCACTCAACAAATGCAAACACAAAATATTATAAGAGCACAAATCACCCAGCCGAACCTCCCATCTTAAAGCAGATGCTGACATTTTTAGAAGAGGGCTTGTTCTAGCAGAGAGTTACAGGGTTTTTCAATTAGCCCTCAGTAGTATTGTCCTTACACCAATATTGTTATGACATGTGTTTCCACTGTCGCCTCACTTCAAAGGACGAGCACCCAAACTAAGCTGGACCTCCTTAAAGTCTCTGTGTGATCAGGTCTCAGTAACTTAATGGCTTCGTCCTGATTGTCTGTCTGTTTCTACCCCCAGATCTCACCATATTTCACTGTTTACTGTCCGTTCTCAGCCATAACAGAGCTGTGTTCATTTACTGCTGATGAAACCTTGATGCTTTCTACCAGAAGCTGTCTACTAAAAGCTGTAAAAGCGTTTTAGAACACTCAATGTGTTGATCACAAAGTTAGTGCAGGTTCACTCAGGTGAGCTACTTCACCTTCATGATGTGACTGACCAACACGTTTGTCAGTTAAATACAAAACTGGATTTAAGCTACGGTTAGCTCAGCTTAGCAACAGGACTGGGAACATGGAGAAACAGCTTTCTGTTTGTCAGTCTTCTCGCGCCAAAAAGCATTTTCTGACGATGTCAAACTATGCCTTTAATCATGCAGTGCTCTCTTCTCTCTGTAGAGGATCTGAGGCCTGACGTCATCCAGCAGTTATTATTCAAGTCGACAAGTGTTCGTCACTGGAGCCCAGCGGAGAGCCCTGCTGACAGACTAAAACTGTGGCTTTACGAGAGCCAGCTGAGCTCGATGACATGACACTCCTGTGGTGAAGGGGAGGGCTTGGGTTATCAGCTGAGACCGAAGCAGCCGGAGGGCACAGCTGGCTCATTACACCCCACTCAGCTCACTTCAAGATCAGATACTGCACAATACGGCGCAGCTGCTCCACACAACACGTTTGTACGCTGGCTTTTCATGCCAGTTACCCTGTTTTTACAATCGGAGGATAAGAATAGAGGATGATATTTACGGTCGATAGTGACGCCGGTCTCTGGCTTGTGATCTTTGCTTGACACCTGCCAGATGTCGAAGGCCTCGGTGGGCGTGTCGGGAAGGAGGCGGAACATCAGGATGATGGTGTAGGCGTGGGGAAGACCGTCGGGGTGGATCTCTCTGGTCAGGGAGCAAAAAGACGACAAGTTAGATTTACTGTAAGGATCAAATGGTTGTTCTTGACACTGAGAGACTGAGTGTTGATCCAGCACAACAGAAAGTCATGGAGTTGCTGACCATAGTCTGTGTGAAAGTATATTCTTAGGAGGGTGACAAAAGTTGCTAGTTCACTGAAATCTGTTCATGCATGGAGTTACAACATCTGTACACCAGGTGAAATAACAACAACAAGTCAACCATGAATACAAATGCTTTCATACAGGACACAACTGGGGAAGAAGCCACAGTTTGTAAAAGGTTTATAAACTCTAAGCCATCGTCTATAGTTCATTATTGCTGTATTAGTTAGATTAATACTAAGAACGGCTTTTTGGCTGTCAGACTGTGGATTATCCCGTATCGTGACACTTGGTCATCTTTCGTCGCGCTTTTATTCAATAGATCGTTTAACCACTTGTCTCCTAGAAAAGAGCAGCAGGACATCTGGACCAAAACTCAATTATGAGTTGCTAATCAACGTTAATAGCTGCAGATTAAAAGACACATTTATTGAAGATGAAACGTGTTTTAATCAAGAAATTAAGAACCTATTTGTCAAAAATCCTTGACGTGGTATCAAAGCTCTCTGAGACCAGGTTTGAAATACTGGCTAAAAAAAAGCAATGTACACAAAGCCTTTTTATTTTAAATGTATATTAATTTCCAGACATGTTCTCCTCTCACCCAGAGAGACACTTTGTACTGTCATGATCCATTTTGTAGGTGTTCTGGAGCTTTTGATCGTATAAGATGATCTTTAACAGCAGAAGGTCAACCCTTCATTTTTTTGGAGCCCCTTGTTTTACGTTTTGACCACGGTTGTTTAAAATAGACCAAATCTCTTCAATGAAATATGAATAAAGGTTTCTTCATCTCCTAAAGAAGGATATGCGATATGACCAGCAGCTTGAGAACAGCTATTAAATGGACTCTGTCGTGAAAGTACTTCCTCAAATGCTGTTTCCAGAATCAACTTTGTGCCTAATTTGATTCACATATAATACTGACTGTACTTTAGCTGCAGCTCTTGATGTCTGTTAGAGGTGATTTTCATCCTTTTTCCTCCAATAGCTATTTTTTTTTTTTTTTTATGTTGTAGCAAGATGTTTCCCATTTGTCCCCCTGATGTCACTACACTTTTGGAAAGTCTTGGTAAACAGTCAAACTCAAGCTGTTTTCCACCACTCTGGTGTTGCATGTGATATTTTGGACATGGGAGGCTGGTGTTGGGTGGTGGCCAGTGTTAACACTCTAGTCTGTGGCTGCGTCTGTACACAGTGGCCTGACGGAGGCTCGTTGTGTGAAACAGCTTCAGAATTAACTGAGAAGTGGTTTTATAGGCCGGGTGAACTGTGTCATGACCTGCAGCTGAGTCTGACCTCACTGAGTGCCGTAAATGCGCTGACCCAGTTTGTACAGGGAATGAGCTCAAACGGTCCTAAATGCTGCTGGGCAGAATGTTTCATATTACTGAGGAGAACAACTTGAAGGTTCAGGAGAAATTTAGTATTAACAGACATTTTGAACAAACATTCAGACAAGTTTTGCTCTGATGATGCTGTTACAAACAAAAACAAACACATTCTGTGCACAAAGCATCACTACAATACCAGCTACAACCAGCTGATCCCAGCACTGTGCAGGAGAACCGAACTGATTATCGCAGCTAAATAGAGGTTGGTGTTTATCAGAGAAAGTGTCTCGTCGTCTTCCTGCTCTGTCAGTCCCTCAGTTGTGTATTATATTATAGTACTGGCCACATGTGTGCTCAAACACAGGCACAAAGTGATCAAAAGAGACAGATGTTGTTGTGCACAATGAGACACAACATGACTTCTGGCGTAGACAAGAAGTTCGAAAAACAAAATTACAAGGCTGAAGCATTTCCTATTTGCTGAAAGGCATAAAGTCAATAGCTAGTATCCGCCTCCAACAGCCCATCTGTTGAGTCTCGTAACGAAAGCGGAAAGCTCAATGAAAATATAACTGTTAAATGCAAGTGTGTCTTGTATTATATTTGGAATAGAGACAAAGTTTATTCTTCAATGTAATAGCAGATATCTTCTTTTTAAGTATATGTGTAGAAAAGCTTACAGTCTTTTATTAAAGCCATTTAGAAACGCATATAAATAAAAACCCTCTGAGACAGTGTTCTGAGACGAGAAAGCCAGAGGAGCAGAATCTGATCTGAAAGTGTAGAGGGACCTTGGCTCTCTGGAGCTGTGCAGCATGCAGACCTTACAGTCATGAATGATGTGTCGGTAAAATAATGAACTGCTACAACATATCCTGGTGGTTTTAACCACATTTCTTGGTTTGCCATTCAGGTTTGAGCCACTGTGTGCTGACACTGTGAGCTGAGTCTTATTCCCAAGTAAAGTAAGTGTTTCCAAGTAAAATAAAGTGAAGTTTTCCTGCTCTGCCTGCTGCTGTGCATTTTTCTATGAGAACGAATTTATGTCTTTAGAGTAGCTTCCATGTAAAATCACATGTGCTTATCATGCAACTGCGATAGCAAATGTTACTCTGGAAGACTGTGAATGCAAAGAATAAAAACACACATGCTTGATTTTCAGCCAACAGATACACTGACCCCTCATAAAGACAAAACTAAACAGTCCTGTGAGACTCACGTAGTGGGCTGACTCAGGTAGGCGTTCTTGTGAAGTCTGTATGCTGTGTAACTGTTGAAGGAGCCGGGCTCCATCGAGACGCCTTTGGTGTAACTGTAGGTCTTCTCTGTCAGGTTGAACGCTTCGAGCATCCTGAAACCTGAAACAACAAATCAGTTCTTTAACAGAAGAATTCCTGATAGAAGTGATTATTAGTTTGTGCTAAACTATGAATTTTAACATGATTCCAAAAATAATTTGCATTTACCAGGTGAAGTGAATCCATTCAGGAAAATCAAGGGACAAGCTGTGAAGAAGATGGAAGGAAAGTTACGACACCATGACCACAAATTCATCATCTGAACAAAACTGAAACCGTTCTTGGGCTAATTGTTGTTTTCATTTTCTGCTGGTGGAGACGATGCACAAACTAACATGAGGATGCGGTTTCACAGATGAAGGTAATCAGGTTTTCTTTGATGGTGTCGAAAGCGTCAAAGTCGTCCACGACGAAGACGTGTCTCTCGCTGGGTTTGCTGCCAATCTCCTGCAGCTCGACAAAATCCACATCAGCAACACCGATGGCAAAAACACTGTAACCTGAGGACAAGACGAATGAAAACAGATTGATTGGCAGGAAACAGTTCATCAGTATGATTTGTGCCTCCAGCACCACTTGATTCTTAGTCAGGGGAACAATCCAAAAACAGCAATAAAAATCATCTTCAGTTTTGTACAGGGTGGTTTCAGTAATTCAGACTGGTACAGGCTGTTTCTCTTTATTCTGTAAATACTCAGCTTTCAGCTTTTTTACTGACAAACAACATCTGCTTTGGCAGTGATCACCTAGGAAACAGGTTGGAAACATGCTGCAGATCAGCAGTTTAAAATGTGAAGCTACTAATGTACTGTGGGATGGTCTTTAGTCGCTCAGTGTCCGTTACCTGCATGCTGCAGCTTGGCGGCGCTCTTCTTCACCTCGTCCTGAGAGCGTCCGTCAGTGATAGCTACGACCACCTTGGGCACGTTCCTCCTCATCCCATTCTCAATAGAAAAGGCCTTCTCATATGTGTGTTTCAGTGCCACTCCTGTTTAACAAAAACAAAACTGTCAGAACACCAGCTGGTTCACGGCTGACTGTCACTGTGTCGAGCAGCGTGTGATCGAACCTGTCTTGGTGTTTCCTCCTCTGTAGCGAATGTGATAAAGTGAGGCCATGGCGACACCTTTGTCTTGGTAAGCGTTCAGCTTGAACTCGGTCTTTGCGTCGTCACTGTACTGCACGAACGACACCTGCAGAAATTCATGACAAGAACGCATTATCACAGTGCAGAATATGACTACGCCTTGCTTTAATAAGGAAAACACACAAAAGAACACTTAGAGTGATAAAACAACAGAGGACATATTTCTCCTAAATCAAAGACAGTAAAATGAGTAAAAGGATTACAAAATAGAGAAATAACGAAGAACTTCACAGCAGTAAACAGGGCCAAACGATTTGCGAATAATATCTGATTGTTATTATTCTGACTGAGTGCATTTGAAGTGCAATATATTTTTTTACAGTCAAGCTTCAGTTAAACATTTATTGTGTCACAGATTTAAAACGTGTGATGGAAAATTACCATGGCATGAAATCGTAAAACCACTGATTCAGAAATGTTGCATAAAACATGTCCTCAACTGCACCCCTACAATTTGGTAATTGTATTGTTTTAAATCACAATTCAGTCGATTCATTCGGTGCTAGAGGCAAAACTGCAAAACACAGGCAAAGGAAAAAAAGGAAATCCAACCAGGAACTACTGAGTAACAACATATTCATATACGTATAAAGATAATATGTATGAAAATATGCAAAAGAAAGTTTATGATTCAATATGATGAAGGTAAATAAGCAGGAGTCCATTTCTCTTCTCGTCTGTATGTTACCTGTGCATTAGGCCGCACTTAATTTATTGTATGAAAATATTAAATAATCAAACGTCACAACACTATAGATCAGTCGTGTGTAAATAATGGCTGGTGGACTGAATGTGGCCCAGACAGTTTCATTTTCTAGTTTGCCCAACAACTTTAAATGTAGGCTGTAAACTGTAAACTGACATTTGGTCACAGTATCTCTCCATTGTAATAGTCCAATGGGGACTAATTTAAATCCTTTAAAATTATTCACAAAATACATTTGGCCCCAACTATGCTAAACAATAAAAATAATTTTTAAAAAAGTGTACCACAATTAAAATAAATAAATATACTGCATAGTAAAATGTTTCACTTTAAATCTCACAAGCAGGGAGAGCATAGAGACATGTCTCTTTCCCATCTTCTTTGGATTAGGAAATTGGTTATAACTTGGGATAAATAAATGGACTAAAAATCTTTTTATTGTGCAGAAAACAATATTTTTTTTGATCCAGATGGACCAAACAGTCTTTGAGGATTCTGGAAAAATTGCCAAAACTGCCTAAAGGGATGTCAAACAAGCTAATAATATAAACCTAATAGATTTAGTTTTAAGTGAAACAGATGCTTGGCGCCGTGACTCAAAGATATTAAGAAAAGAAGCAAGTAGATTACAAAATACTATTATAAATGTATTACACCAGCGTGTACTTTTTAAAATGTTTTAAGCAGAGTGTTAAAGTGTTTGGAGAATGCCCATTTTTCACACAACAGCTGGAATACTGATGAAAGTGGATCCTCTGATTGGTAGTTAGCTTGGTATTGCAGTATAATTTATCTTTCTTTTTACCATTATAGGACTGTTTGGGATGCAACTAATCCATCCTACCTTTACGAGATGATTTTAAGTTAGGAGAAGTTCTTATAATGGGAAGCAGTTTGAATAGCTTCAGTATGAGTCATGTTTGAATCCAACTGAAAGCAGCATTATTTTTTATCATGTTTGATGGTCTCCCAAACCAAAAGCAACAAAACCTCTGCAATCAATTGTCAGACTTTGATTTATATTTTTACAGGTCAGTATCACACTTGTCAACGTCAATATACCTTTAGATATAAAGCTCCCTCTCCGGAACAGCTTAAAACTCAGTATATAATCATCTTTACATGTCTGCAAGACTCAGTTGGAAACCATTTCATTGATGTTGCCAAAAAAGCTTTTATTTCATTTTTTCATTTATTTGTATTTTTCCTTCTCCTTCCTTCTGTTTTTCTTTTACCTGCTTTTGTTGTCCTTGTTTGCTTTGTCCTATTTTCTGGTGTTACTGATTACACTTGATTGAATTTTACTTTATTTGTATCAGGGAGGATGTTTTGTAAGCCTCCTCCATTGCACGTATCCAATGAGCTTTATTATTAATGTGTCACCATGATGTTCTCGTTGTGCAAATAAGATTAAAATAGCTACAGCGTGCTATCAAAGCACACAACTGTCCTGGTCTTTCAGCACGAACCTGCATTCCGGAGGGTCCGATGACATCAAAAGCACCAATCATGCCGGAGACGAAGTGCACGACTTTGGTGAAGCTCTCCTCACCGATGCTCCACGAGCCGTCAATGAGGAACACAACATCTGCTTTGGCACCTTTGCAAACTGAGGCAGGAAAACAAGTCAATTAGCAGCTTTAAAGTCCACCGG
This sequence comes from Stegastes partitus, assembly GCF_000690725.1. NCBI lineage: Eukaryota > Metazoa > Chordata > Actinopteri > Pomacentridae > Stegastes > Stegastes partitus. Next base: position 54,175 of record NW_007578713.1, read on the forward strand.
CCAGACCTCAGGGCAGCATCACAAACACCAGCAGAGAAAATGGCATCAACACACGGCATGCTTATTGCTTGCAAGCTGGAGCGCGTAAAAAAAAAAAAGAGTCAGTGTAAAGTGTGCAACAAAACAAAACGATTGAGAAAAATGACGTGATGGGGCCATGTATAGTAATTACGGGTTTCACTGATAAAAAAGAAAAAAACTCCCAAAACTGGCAAAACAAAACAAGGAACATTTGGTCACCAGAAGGGTTTGAGTTCTCGTTAATGGGTTCCTCTCAGATGAAAATGAATTAGACAAAAAGCTTCAAATAATCTTTGCCTTATGTGATGCAGCTCACTTTGCGATCCTCCATCTTTTCCTCCTGGTAAGAGATTTATAAACAGGTTTTACACAATACCCAGCGACACAAACAGAATTCTTTGGACTGCTCTGCCTTCCTTTTTCAACACCTAAGTTGTTGGTTCTTAACGGTTGTGTTCTGCTTCGTGCACCCTGCAGGGCCAGCAGCACATGTGGCGGCTATTAATTCACTGCTGGCACGGGTCGGCTCCAGAAAGAGTCCAGCCATCGAGGAGTTTCCAATCAGAGCGGAGTGTGAATGAAAAGATCCATTCAGTGCTGGGACGATCCGTGTTTTCCTCTGAGAGTTCTTTAGGGGAATTATGGGCTGTTTTTTTCTGAATGTTCCTGGGGGGTGTTTTACACGCTCAGTTCACATCCATGATTCCATTAAAGTTGAAAATCAGCTAACTATCTGCTATAATCCACGTACTGTGGTTTAATTTACATTTGTATTGGACTGGATGTATCAAGAGTGAAGCACGCAGAATGAAAAACCGACAGATGGGAGTTTTATTAAAGCTCAGCAGAAATCTTATTTTGTCATCCATTTGCCTTGGACTGTTTGAACTGTTCATATTTTTTTAATTATAGAAAGGCAGAAAATTAGTGTTTGGAGACAGATTCCAAAGAGTTCAGTTCGCCTCCAAAGCTATGAGGGGGTCGGCAGTGCACATGACTAACAGCTGAACCAGCAGAGGCTGTGAGACACAATGTAAACTAAGTAGTTTATCATAGTCTACAAGCAAGAAGACAGAAGTGTTCTGGTGAAGGTGATGCCACAACATTTCACATCCAAACCGACTGTTGTTAACGTTTGCAGGTCGGTGTTTAAACCATTGTGTCATAAGAAGCCTGTTGGCGACGTTTGTGTATCTGATTAAGAAACGGCCTGTTCAATGAAGGACGTTCACGACACCCAGGATGGCTTTTCAGTTTCTGAACCTGGCTATGTGGGCCTGGTGTGTTCACATAAAAGTGGCAGTGTTGGCACCAGATGACTAATCGCAAAACGCAAAGCTGCAACTAAACCAGGAGGAAAAGCTTGCAAAAAAAAATTATGACTGGCAATGCGCAGGCTCATCTAAATCGATGTCCCAACCATTAAGCCACAAGTAGATCTGACTGTAATTACTGTTGTGCATTACATTAATGTGATGCTTAGATGTTGCCGTTTCTCATGGTGTTCTTTATTCTTTCAGCTGCAACCCAGACGGTGTTAAAAGGTCTTGGAAACAAGCAAAGAAGAAATACAAAAACATAATTCAAACCGGCAAGTAGGCTTACTGCAAATCTTTTAAGGTCAACAAGTACAAGCGCTTTAATCAGTCTCAGTTTTAGGATTATATCACGATACAGAGACCTATAGCACAATGAAACAGCTTTGCTTTCAGCCAACAGAAAAAAAAATAATAATCAAGGAAGACTGGAGTTCACGCCACTGAGAATCTGTATCTTATGTCTACGCTCATTAGGGAAAGAAAAGGGTTTAGGTGGTCTCTGAAAACCTTCCCCTCTCACTAGCCACGCACAGAGCTAAATTAGATTTCTTCTGGCAACAGCAATATCATTTCCCAAAAGTACTGATTAGTCAGCGGCTGGCGCTTTAACACATTTTGATTTGATATCTCAAGCATAACCAGCTCCGGCATTATAATAGTAATGCACCTTGGGAAGTATTAAACCACCGCTGTAACCTTGAAAACCCGGAGTAAACCGCAATTCAAATATTAAATTCATCTGTCTGTCTTCAGGTGCACTTACAGTCATCTGGCATGTTTAGCAGGTGCAAAATGGAAGTTTAATGTGGCTGAACTTTGGCTGCCATTCTTGAGCTTTCTAGTGACGAGTTCTAGCAGTGTGTCCATAAGGAGAGTTGGCTATTGTTCAACAATGGCATCCCATTCTATGCAAACTACCCACAGCGCAAACAGCAAAAAAAGCCAAGTGCAGCCATCCGTGGTTTAGATCCAGAGAGCATGCTCAGTAGTTGAGTCCTGTTTTGTTTAAAACCCGTTTTTTTTTATTTTTATTTTATTGCATTCCAGGTCCTATAACAGACTTACCTGCCCATGCAGGGGGGATGGTGGGTGGAGGAGTTGGAGTTGGAGGGAGTGTTGGAACTGGAGTTGGTTTCACCACTGTAAGAAACAAAAACAGTCATGAACATATTTGTAATAAATACAGAGTAACCCTAAACACGTCGCATGATGAAGTCATTGTTCTGGATTCATCCCGTGAGATGATGTAACCCACTGTTTAAATCATGCTCCATGTCTCAGACACCACAGTTCACACTCTGGCTGGTGTGTTGGAGTGATGCAGCTTGTTACTACATCATGTTCTCTTTTATACATTTTCAGCGAAAAGTGATTTTATGCCTGTTTTCTCCATCAGTGACGCAGACGCTGCTGGTTTGTGGTGAGAAAATATGGAGAGCAGATCCTTTACACTCAACAGTTGTTTTTCTTTTCATTTAGGTCTCAAACAGGTTTCATTTCATTTTGATCCACTTATTGTTGCCGAACGGACATAAACAACTTTCCAGCCAAACATTTATTTGGTTCATTTATTAACTGACACATGTGGTAGCTGCGTTATTGGACCGACTAGTCAATTAGGAAAGTCAATGTACATAGAAAAAAAAAAAAGACAAACCAAAAATGTGTAATGGCAGACATAAGTCTAGGATTTTTTTTTCTCTCCAAAGTCTGATATGTTGTATATAATACATATAATGCTGCCAAAAAAAACTAAATCAAAATAATCTGCAATGTGTTTTCATTACTGGAACTGAAAATGTAATTGTAGATGATAACCACATATACAGTATATTTGTTATCTCTAATGGATAATGTCACTTAAAATATATAGTGTATGCCATTACAATTCTACCTTCGTAATGAATGTCTGATTAAGTCTCGCCATCAGGTTGACAAGTTTAACAATATTTTGTCACAACTGGAGCAGCAATGCCAGTTTGCATTAAAAATGCTGAACTGTAGCTAACCATAAATAGAACTGCCATGAGAGCAACTGGTTTAATTTTAAACATCAGACATTGTCACAGCAACTTTCACAAACACAACTGAGTTTGGTTTTGAGGCAGATTTCATCTGAACTTTCTGCAGCAGAAATGTCAGTATAGCAGAAAAACTTGCAGTCTATTCACGTATTACAGTTGTAACACTCACAGGTTCTCTCATTGGTGCTGACTCCTGGACCTTCCAGATTGGGGGTCTGAACAAAGACAGTGGCGGTGTACAGAGCATCGGGGGACAGTCCGTCAAAGCAGTACTGAGGCAGGCCGGCAGGGATGGTGATCTCATGTTGCCCTTTACTGGAGGCTACAGAGGAATCAGAATTAAGACACCACATATTAACAGCTCTGTAAACCTTTCCTAATCCCTAACAGTCAGATTGAGTCTTCAGTTTTAAACTTTCATTTCACACAGTTTTTTAAGCAAGCCAATGACTTCAGATAAGCAAAAGACGTTCCACCGGTAAGATGCTCCATTCTCTCTTCCTTTTAACCCTATTCAGGACTTTCATGTAGAAGGTCTTTCGAATATGTGAAAATATTTGCAGGCATTGATTATAGACTTTTATACTATATTAAATAAATTTTTTGATAAGTTTACATATTTTTGGTTCCAAATGCATGACACATGTCCTTCTTTTTATGTTTAAAAAAAACAACAACCTTCAAATATAAAAAACAATACCTGTCACCCAAACCAAATGGCCTGGGGTCCAAAAGAACCCAAAAGTCCTGAATAGGGTGAAGGTACCTTTAAGCGTTTCCCCATAACATCCTTGAACAGGTGACATTACCGTGTGTGCTGATCTGCTCAAACACTCCAGTAATGCTACAATTTGATAAAACCATTGCTCAAATGCTTTCGCCTTCTAATCAGGTCCTTTAAACGTTTTCTGGGTCTCATCAGTGGGGTTGATTACAGTCAGAGGGAAACATTGACTCATGTTCTGTAAGTGTAGTCACTGAGTTCGTTCTAGATGCCTGAAAATTCGTACCCTTGTAAAACACACCCAGCGAGTTTTATATCGTTTTTAAGCCCTGAATCATCATGAAAGATTAATATCCACGGTGAAAACTAAGATATTTACTCATTATATGCATCTCCTGGGGTATGATAGCATTAATTATTATTACTAATGACTCAAAGATTACTTCCCCAGGTGCTTACATTTCTGGCTTTTAAAACTAACAGCAAGGCTCGCTGGCTTGTGACGCTGGCAACTTAAGCCTACATTTTAGCTTCACAAACGACAATTATTAGTTTTCAGCTTTTTTTCTCTTTCTTTGCTCCATTTTTAACTGTCTATGTGGATTTATGTTGATAATGGAGCAACTTGGTGTCAGAGCATCAGTGTTTTCTCTGTAGCATTGAAGTCAAAAAGGTGTTGGTTCTGTTGTTACTTCACTTGGCTGTTTTCTGTGCAGAATGATGCACACAAAGTCCAATACCTAACCTACACAATCTGATGTGGTAATTTGAAATTTCCACAAATGTGTGTACATGAATAGATTTGGGATTTTTCAAAGAGGGAGCGAACATAAATAACTTGGCAGGTGATTGAGGTAAACGGCACAGAATAAGAATTGTTCCAGGGAGAGTATTTTTATGTCTTAACACACATCTGGAGGCGATGTTTAAAAAGTCATGATGCTCAAAGCTTTAACGGCATTACCTTATCAGGATTAAGTGATCAACGTTTGATCAGACTTGATGGCTGAATAAGCAAAAAAACGTTGAACTTTTAATTCGCATGTTGCTAAATCGAGATCAGTGTGTGTGTGTGCTAAGACTTCAAACCAGTGACGGAGCTCAGAGAAAAGCTGAAATACAGAAATCTCTCATGGAATAGTCACAACTGTTCCAGTGTTGGCAGAACATGGTGTCTTTATCTAAGACAAAATTGAAAAAGGTTTGAAGTTCAGACAGATTTATTAGGAAACACTTTTTAAATTCTTGATTTGAAAAGCGCTTTATGAACAAAGCCATTATGAAACTATTTGTGTCTCTTGTGAAAATGTTAGTGCAGCTTGTGTCAATTCAAAGCCAATGGCACACAGGGAAACTGCACTTTTGCGCCTCTGGAGTTTAAATTGATAGTTCCATCTTATTTTTCTGTTTTCTGTTTAGTTAATGTTGCTCAAATTCTTGTCAACATCTCTGTGATACACAAATGCAACACACTGACCCTTCCACTGAACTGTTTACATCTCTGTTCGGCCGGGCAGTGACATATTGATAATAAGCTTTCCTATTTACACGGAGTGCTCCAGTAAGCGCAAACAAACAAAACATGTTTACTGCAGAGACAGCTGCCATAGATGACGATTGCTACTTTTCAGTGTCGTGGTTCGGCCTGTATGACTTAAGAAGGATTTCATCATCCTCTACAGCTTGGGTGATGCCATACTTTTAGACTGAGGCCTGTACTATCAACAACTTATCATCAAACTCACTTCATAAAAATCGTTGAGGGAAAACACACATGCCTCACTGTAAGATCGACTCCAGAACAGTGGCCCTCATATATCAAGATAGAAGATACACACAGATTTGCGCAGAGAGTGCTGTTGACAAAATATAATCCCTGAAACATTTCAGCTGGATATCCCATAATTGTGTGTTTTAAAAAACTGGCAGCCACATGTTCTTCTTCTCACCAGTGTTTCCATGGCTTCTAAAACATGGAGGAACTCTCGATGCAGAGGACTCGTGCTCATTGTTTTTCCACTTACTCATCTCACCACCGTCTCTGACCGCTGTGTGCATTTCCACTTGAGAACAAACAGTTGACTGATTTGTTGAATCAAGTGTCTGCAGCGTCGCACTGGGACGGACGCTCCAGCAGAGAGATCCTCTGGTAGTGGTTAAACCGCCGTCTGTCTCACGCTAGACCCATATTTGTTCTGGCAGCCCGTCACAGCAGCACAAATGGCTAATGACTACCATATAGATACTTAAATATTGATGCACCCTTTCTGCTTTTTCCTGCTCTTTTACCGCTAACCCGTGTCCGTGTGCGAATATGAACCAGATGGGAATCAAAGACCCTGAAGTAATTGAAAAGGATGTATTCTTTGCAAACAGAGACACAATTAAAGCTTGGTGGTCGAATGCTTTAAGTCCTGGCCAAAACCGGCATCTTGCTTTGAGTAATAATCACAAGGAGGAGGGCTGAACATAAACAGGCTCTGCGAGGAAAATATAAAAAAAAGTCGAGACACAATCTGAACCGACACAGTCTGCTATACGCCGTGAAGGATCTGGAGCATCAGTGGACACAGAGATGACTTCATCTGGAGATATGCCTTCAAACATCTGCTGGGAGTCTTATTGCACACATTACCACATGCATCACCTCAAACAAGTCACCCCCAATCAGGATGTGACTGTGAAACGGACCACTCCACTGTCTGTGTTCAGGTGTACTCATGAATCTAATGTATCTGCAGCAGGTCAGAAACTTCTTTCATTCTGACGAGAACCCAACTTGTGGTTCAGTTTTCTCTCCTGTGATCTATTCAAAGTTAAAGGACCGTGTTTAAGCCCATAAATCAAAAAAGCATGACAGCAAATATGATCATTAATGAACCACTGAACCACTTGTCTTGTAAAAAAATAAAACTTTGCATTCAAGCTTCTCTCATCTGAGTTGCTTCACTCGGTTTTAAGTCACCATAAACTGATTTTTTTTTTCAGTTTCAGACTGCTAGTGGGAGACAGTAACACATTTAATGTTGTTGACTATTGTTTATTGACTCTGGAAAATTGTGATGGTTGTTTTGCTTCTTTTTGCAATTTTATATTTTATAGATGTTGTGCAAACCACATATACTTTACATGACTAATAAACTACTCCAATCATGTGTCCTGCTTTAGAAATTTGCAGAAATGTGGATGTACAATATGTCGTCTGTTTTTAATGTAGCTGGTTTGTTTGTTTCAGTTTAGCAAGAAGGAGATATGTTCTGCCTACAAAGCAAATTCTCCCATGATGATCATTTAATTGTGGTAATCACTTCAGTGCTACCATGCTATAGCTCTAAATTTAACTAACTATAACGCGGAATGCAAATAAAATAAGCTTATGAAGTGTAACTATACCAACAGACAGTGCGTATGGTAAAAACTGATGAGACTTACGGTCCACTGGGTTGAGTTTAATGCGGTACGACGTGGCAGCTCTGTGAGCGGTCCATTTGATGCAGAACTTGTCGTGGCCGACGTCGAAGGTCTCGATGTTGGTGACGTTCAGGTAAACTGCACAAATCAAACACGTCAGTAAATAATGCTCATTATATACACTGCAAGATCCTGTTTGTTCAAATCTTACAGTCTATGTGTTTTTGAAAAGATTCTGGCTTACATAAATTTCAACTTCACGTGACAGAAGCATCTGGAATGCCAGTGCCTCTGAGTTTACATTCTGGGAAAGGTGCAAGTAAAAAAAACTTCATCTCATCCTTTTGCCAGGTTTCGACCACTCAGTATTTTGGTCTGATAAGATCGAATGATTACAAAGTCATAAACTCTTGTTATGACTTGGTTGAGACAGACGAATGTGAAACAGTTGTTGTGTATAATACAGGCTGTCTTGAGTGTGCGTCGCACTAGGAGGGCAGCAAACATGTTAGTTTGTCTTTTACTTGCCATGCTTACAGCTCTTTGCCACTGTGGAATACATGCTACTTACACATGTAAACACTGTCACATGATAGGAAAGAAGGTAAAAAAAAAAAAAAAGAGAGAAAAAGAGATGTTAGTCCTTTTTTGTTGGGATGATGTGAGATCCGATTGTAGATCTGTTGTAGTCAACTGTGGTACACTACAAATATCGACTCATGGTGACTTTCATTGTCTATTCCAATGTCGTACATGTTTCAGACTGAGTAGTCTGAACCAAGAGTTAGTGCTAATTACCCTACTTACAGCTGATAGTGCAACCCAAGGGGAGTTGGCTGTAGCAGTGTTTCAGTGCACCATAAACCAGAGCTGTTGATGCATCAGTTAGGGGGGGGAAAGGTCTCAAGTCAAATGAGACAAGACTCAAGTCATGTATTTACAAGTCTCGATCGGGAAATTCCAAATCAAGTTTTTACAAACCTGAGACAAAATGATTTGACTACACACAGGACAAACTTTTAGCAAATCAAAACCAACACTTGAAGGTTTTTACTTTCACATCCAAAGTCAAGTGTTAAACTTAAATCCAACCTAAGTCCACATTCTTAAGTTTCAAGACAGCTTTTCCAAAAACTAGTTCAAGATACTGGGGTGGCGTCATCATCGGTGAAGCAAAACTATCTGCTATCTGCCACCTGGCACAGATGAGAAAATGTGTTATGACTTGGAATAAGTGTTACTGTACGTACGTGTTGTTCCCTGTCCAGTGAGCGGTGCGCTCATGCCGGTGGTGTACTGAGCCAGCACTTTGACATCGTAGGTGGTTCCAGGCTGCAGGTTGTGCAGAGTGTAAGAAGTCACGTCACCCACGAAGAAATCTATGGGCTGGTTTGTCCCTGAAAAGACAATAGCACAGAAATAAGAAGTGCGGGACTGAGTCATGTATAATTACTGAGGTTGTTGTCATTGCGAAACTAAAGAGAACTGGCAGCAGACGGACATCAAAGAATGTTTGCAGAGAGATCTCAACTATCTGGTTACCAGTTTGCAGATGGAAATTTGCAGCAGAGGCCAAGATCAACATGGACTCACTCAAGCACAAACTCTTCACAATATGTGTTACAAGTAGCATCTTTGGACAACTACAGATGCTGGCCGGGATCTCTTCAGGGTTCACAAAAGACTCCTTGATACCACTTTGTATGCAATTTAACACCGTTTCCATCATCATACGGGCCGAAGTGAGATATTTATGAAAACCAGTACAGACAGTGAGGCATACCAACATTTATAGCACACTTTTGACATTACTTCCTCATTGTACAAACAGTTATTTCTAATGATATCATTGTTTAATTATGTATAAGCAGCAGAAGGGGATGGAAGTGGATGAATGGATGGATTACCCATTAAAAAATAGGTAATTAGTTCAAGGTCCATATAAGATTCAGCCAGATTTTGCTAAAATCAGATACAAAAGCTTTGTATAACTGATTTAAAACTTTGTACTACCCTTAACAAGACTTATGTTGCCTTCTAAGACTTTTCAAGGCCCACAGATATATATATTTTTTAGTTTAAAGCTTTGACATTCTGTTTCCTGTTAATTATTTATATATATATTTTTACACTCATAAAAAAACAAAAAACCCTCATTCATTAATTCACTATGTAGGAGGTAAAAAATGTGATTCCTGTTTTTGAGTTATGTTTTGTATGTTTGTTTTGCTTTCTCTCATTTAATTACTTACAAGAAAGCCGGATGAGGAATTGGGAGTTGCAAGATAAATCACACGATGATTAATAAGACACAAAAGAAGAAAAACATGTTTCTGTTTTTCTTTCATCCTGATTTCCTCTCATGTGAAAAACTGCAAAGTGTGCTTTGTTCAGTTTGACCTCTGCTAGATACAAAAAGAAGGATCCAAATAAAACAATCTGACAAGGACAAAATAAATTACTCTTTGCTTTAACTGCTCACAGCTCATCAACATTTGCAGCCAACATCCACGTTCAAGGCGAGAAGAGCATTCGTTCACTTTGCGGGTGTGTTGATGTGACACCAGCTCACCTTCAGGGGAGTAGATCAGCCTGTATCCCTGGACAGGAGCAGGTACTGCGTCCCAGGCCACCCTGAATCGGGTGTACCACTCATCTGAGACACGAAGGTTCCTGGGGCTCGACATGCCGACTGTGACAGAGAGGAGACGCGTCAATGTCATTCATTGTTTTTGTTGTACTAAAACAGGTCCTCAGTAATGAAATAACATTTATTTTAAAGCTAATAAAGCAAAGAGTTGGGAATCTGCCACTTGTTTCTGATATGTCAAGGAATGCAGTGGAAGTGTTTTGTGTTCTAATACTATTCTTAATTCATAAATTACATTTTTTTTCTTTGCAGCATTGATTCATTCATTTAACTAAAGCTCTGTGTCATCTATTCATTTGGTAAAAAGTATCATTAATGTTTCCAAATGTCTCAAACTTTGTCTCGAAAAAGCTCAAGACAATAGCTTTAATCAGATTTTACACTCCTTTATGTAATGCTTAACAATTTGTAATGTCCATAATTGCCTTAGAGTAAAGAAGTCACCTGTAGCACTGAATTTATGAAAATGAATTACACATCATTCAAATATCCTCATGAAAACAGAGGACACTGAACACACCATGAATTGTTATTATGTGCTATGTTTTAACAGAAGCACACTAAGTGTTAGAGTTGTGGTACCAATAACTCTGTTGGTTTTTCTAAGCTGTCGTAGCGTCTTGCTGCCGTGAAAAACACAAAAACAACCTGCCAACCAATAGGCTGCATTATCAATTAAACTGATCGCTGTAGCTCTCATTTAAAACTACTGTCTATAACTAACGGATAGTTGTTATAGCATGTATTCTCAGTTAGTTAATAGTAATAACCTTATACCCGTTTATAAAATGTATTTTTCATAATACACGTGTTTAGCTTTGGGACGTTTCTCAGCCTTGTGAACAAGCCGGGTGGTGAGAGTTGGACTTGGATTGATGCCTGAAAGTGGCAGGCACACACTCTTTCTCTGAGCTTCTATTGTTTATACACCTAATGTTGCTGTTCACCAGTCAAGTGCTCTCCCAGTTCAGCTCCTGTGAGCTCCCAGTGGTCCCAACTGTTCACGCTAACATGTGTTGGCACTGTTGACTAATGCAAGTCTACTCTATTTATTTTCACTGTCTCCTACTTTCTTGAGCTGCTGGCCAGCAGAGCTGGAAGCTGTTGGCCTGTTTAACTCAACAGTTGCATCAGCAGCGGGAGGCTCAATGAGAGCAACACATAACACTGAGTTCACAGGTTCAGTGCCTGAAGCGCACTGAATGACCAAAGAAACACACTGATGCTAATATTCCAGTGAGAATCTAAGATACCGTTTTCAAAATTGCTGAACTATATACACAACTTTTTGTTGCACTATTGAAGTCAGAACCTCATTAACAAAATGTCAACTGTTTGCAACATGCTGATTGTGTGGTGGAGAAGTGGATTATGCAATGAAAGCAGTTTGTAACGTTTCAGTGGTTGTTTTGATCCCTTATTTGCATCGACTGAGTAGCTGGGTTGGGAAACAACAGATTTCTAGCAGAGTATCATTTAAAGTATTAAAGAGCCGCAGACAATCAATATGTAACTTTGCGATCCTAAAATAATTATATATAGCAAAAAGGTGTTTATCTGCTGTTTGACTGTAAGCTAATAGTTTCTCTCTGATAAGACTGATTTAAATCTTGTTTGTTACCTAACCTTTGTACACGATATGGAGCCACCATTGTATTGTTAACTCTCAAAACTTTACTACCTTCTCGACACGCAAAAGCTAATTAAAATTATGTTTGAACACAACCAAAGATAGCAAAGTTACATTTGAAGTTTAACTGAAGCCTGCTGTTTACCAAATCAGTGACATTATGAGGTGTAATCTGCAGATACATGCCAAGACAGTCACAGTGAAAAGTGCAGACTTTCATCTGCCTGTACTCGAAAATATGTCAATAACTGTTGGCCTTACGTGTGCGTCCGTTTCCGTTGAGCGACCCTCCAGGCCCCTCGGCGTAGACGGCCTCCACAGTGATGTTGTACGGGGTGTCTGGGAGCAGATTCTGCAGCCTGGCATTGTTTCTGTTTCCTGGAACCACAGTCTGAACAGCCAAACACCACAGAGTCAGAGATTTTCAGAAGCAGAAGAAACAATTTAAACAAAAATGTGTGTTCACACTCAGAGAATCCTGAGTAGCAGAGCATTTACACAGTGACCTTCCCCTGTTTGCAGGTACATGTAATTGGTAGGTGGAGCCAAACACTGAGACTGACTGGGACCTGGCCTTATGCTCTTATGTTGCATTTGGTTTCTTTGTGTTGCCATGCTGCTAGCAGTGCATGCTAAATGCTTTTTTGGGAGAGGTTTTCCATCTAAGAATCTCAAGGGTCTGAGGACAAACGGTATCATGTGCTGCACAGACTGAGACTAACTTGCGATTAGTGATAAAAAAAAAAACAATTAAAGTAAAAAAAAAAAACTGACTTGAAACCACATCTCCAACACAACCACTCACTGACAGCACTGATATTTCTGACATCCACATCCTATCTTTTCTACATTTTAATGAATGCTTTTGTACCTGAAGCAGTGAATTTAAGTGCACTTTTGCTATCACTCCTTTCATTTGCTTCAGTCATCACACAGACTTGGATGTAATTTTGAAGTAAGAAAAACTTTAGAAGAATGATCTCTAATAAATATGAAGGAATCGTGTTTTTTTGTGTCCTGGTGTAGAAAAGTGCTTCTCATTTAGATTACAGGACCTGCAGCAACACAAACCCTCTCCATGAGTTACATTTGCTAAATTGCATGCATATCTAATGGTTCTAAGTTTCCTGGTCAGTTGGAGAAATTCTTCCATCAAGCTTCTCTGCTGCAGTTAGTTGACTCATACAGAACAGGTGCATCACTAACAAGCAGAGGGGAACCACAGCTGGGCCGTATCCACCCTTCATGACTGGTCCAACTCATTATTCACAACTATTAATAACATTATTATGCCCCAAATTATGCTGTTTATTTAACTGAGTCTGTAATTAGTCTCGCTAATCGGAAATTTATAACCTAAATGATGCAAGGGAATCCTAAGATTTGACTTCATCACATAGTTTGAGGGGTACATCACAGCAAAAAGGGAACAATGGGAGTTTATTGAAAACGTTTTTCCAAAACCTCACACATCATTGCCTGAAATCAATCTCATATTACTGCATGAAACAGGCTTGAGATATGTGATTCTGATGCATTTCCTTTTCACGAAAAAGGGTTTTTTTTACAGTAGAAATTTTTTGAAACAGGGGTAAATGTTTTTGGGTTGTTTTAATGTGCGACTTTTAATTTCTGTAGACATAAGACCAGATTTTCTTCACCAGCAAATACTTTGTCTATTCAGGTGATAATAACACAAAGATTAGCCTTTTCCCCCAATCAAGAGGCAAAAGCATATCGTGTGAGCAACAACTACCCTAAAATCAAACACTCAATCAACAACATATCTATACCTGAACATCGAGGACTTTGTGTTTTGCCTCCTGGATGCATTTAAGTCATCACAAATACCCATTTTGAAATACTGATACTCTTCAAAAGTGTGTCTCTAAAATGCCCCTTGTGATCGATGTAAATGAGCCTCAAGGTGCACTTACAAATTCGGTGATAGGGTCTCCAGTCATGGGAGCGTAAGCGATCTTGTACTGCCTCACGGGTCCCTCGGCGTGGTCCCAGGCGATGGTCAGGGTGCTGGTGGTGGCGCCATACACTCGCATGTTCCTGGGACCAGCACGGGGCACTGCGACCAAAACAAAACCACAAATAGACCATTGAGGCAATAAACACATGTGAAAGTTGACGGGAAAATCAATAGGCCACCATTGAAACTATCACAAAACATCTCTAAAATTTTTTAAATTACATCTTATATTTTACTTTTTTTAAAACTCATATATTCCCCCTTTAATTAATGTATAGTTGGCATTATGTAATTATGTTAACATGTTTTAGTACAGTCTGCAATAATTGGACAGAAATGTTATTTTTATTTTTTTAACTGGCTGCAACAGAAACAGATGTTATGTGGATGTAGGAAGGCTGTAAAGGACCAGAAAAAGAAACAAAACATATAACACTTTAAACTAATGCTTGACATTACAGGACATTAAGTAATGAAATAAAGTGTTTTGTATTCTGTGAAACTATGCTACTCTGGTTCTGTTTGTTTATTGAAGTTGGTGTTTGTTTTAAGATATCATCATTTGTTAAGAGCAGCGGCGCTAACAACCACATTTTACCAACTTGCATGTAAAGATATACTTCACACTGTTACACATCATTGCCTGTGACTCAACACAGATGTAAACCATGGAGAGCCTGAGTCATTGTTTTAATTCTGTACACTGTCAGCATGTGAAAATGTTGGTGTGCTTACATGTCTTGCCGGTGTCCTTCACTGGCTCTCCCACGCCGTCAGCATACAGAGCAGAGACACTGACGGAGTACGGAGTATCTGGGATCAGGTTGTCCAGGAAGGCATTGTTAGTATTCCCTGGAACCAGGACCTTTATGGAAAAGAAACACAAGGGTCCAAAAATACATAATCATTATAAATAATCAATCCAGCAGCCACAGTGAGCCTATTGAAATGAGCCTCTTCATGCATTACATAAAGATCTGGCAGGTTTAATGTACATAATGACCTCACTGCTCATCCCCCTTTCAGTTATCTCCCAGGCACCCAGCTGCCAAAGCTTTCCTCAAACACTAACAAAGGCCTGGGAGGTTATAAGCCAAACAAATCATTCATTCAGTAAGAGGACTGACAGATAAACAGTTTCTGCTAAAAAGGAACTGAGAGCTGCATCCGTCAGCAGGTTTAGATGTGTAGCTCCACAAGCTTTCCAACGACAAGCGTGACTGCAGACCATCTCTTGTCACTGGGATTATTACAGCATCTATGTTCAGCTGTTTAGCCAGTTTGTGGGCCATACAAATTAGTGCCATTACATCATAGGAAATATATCTGCTGGTTGAACTCGAGTCCACCCTCATCTAAAGCTTTTGTTTTGGTTAAAGCAAATACCTCAAAGAGGTTTGGACCCAAAGGTTTTGGCATGTCGGACCTTGAAATAGGTTCCTCAGTGATGATGTAGTGGCTGAGATCCCACAACTGGAAGCACATATACGCCTAATGGCCTGGGTTTAAATCCCACCAGTAAACTCAACAATAAGACCAGTGGATTGGACACTGCCCTTTTAAAACATTAGGAATTAGACTGGAGGTTTAGTCATACAGTCATTTCCTGAAAGTAGCACTGCTCTCAAGGGTTGAGATGAACCGCACTGGTTGAGGTGGAGCCAAACAATGCAGTTGTTCTGGATAATTAAGAGGCTTTTGAGTCAGGTTGCATTCAGCATATTAAAGAGAAGACTTGAACTGTGATGCTGCATTCAGAACTTAGTAAGGAGTTATACAAGTTTATTTTTAACAAAGCCCATGAAAGCAGGACGTTTACACAACTGACTAAAAGTTGGTGGACAGTGTTCCTGAGGTTGTTGATGCTCCAGCAGTTTGTTTCAGACAGTAGCATGCTTCTATAGGTCAACAACGTGTGTTTGTCCCTTTCAAGATGACAACACCTTTGTGCTAAAGACATAATTCCAGTTCTGGTGTGGGAGACTGGCCTGTTCCAACACTTTTGGGATGAACTAGAATCTCACCCAACATCAGTGCTAATCTTTACAAATGCTCATATGGCTGCTATGTGAGCGGATTCCTGCAACACCAGATTCATGACCATGGCTCTGGGATATTAACTTAAACAATCACATCTGAAATGTTCAGGTGTCCACACACTTTTGGCCAAATAGGTTTACTAATTTAGATTTCTACTATAAAGGGCTGTTTTTAGTTTTCAGTTCCACCACCTAAGTTTAATTAGGAGCACTGTTGCCTTGCAGCAAGAAGGTTGCCGGTTTGCGTCCCGGTGGGGGCACCGGAATCTTTCTGCGTGGAGTTTGCATGTTCTCCCCGTGCAGCGTGGGTTCTCTCCGGGTTCTCCGGCTTCCTCCCACACAGTCCAAAAACATGTTGAGGTTGATTGGTGATTCTAAATTGTCCGTAGGTGTGAATGTGAGTGTGCTTGGTTGTCTGTCTCTAAGTGTGGCCCTGCGATGGACTGGCGACCTGTCCAGGGTGTCCCCTGCCTTCGCCCTAAGTCGGCTGGGATAGGCTCCAGCCCCCCCGCGACCCTAATGAGGATTAAGCGGTGTATAGAAAATGGATGGATGGATGGAAGTTTAATTAGGGAAAAAAAAGACTCATCAAGAACTTCTTCTGCTTCTTCAGTATCCTCTATCAGAAAAAAATTAGTCTCTTTGTAGGTTAAAATACTCAAATCAACTTCTGAAAGAATAAACCTCTAATGTCAAATTCGCCCATAATGAGCTTATTTATACTAAAGTCATTCATAAAGAGATGGTGAATCTTTGTACTTGGTGTCTTCTCTGCTTTTTGCCAAACCAGCTTCCTGTCAGACCAACGCAAAATCAAAGTTCATTGAACTAAAATGCAACAAAAGTGAAAATAGACAAAGGAAACGACGACTGCAGGGGATAATAAACTATACAACACTGTACGCTTTACAGCATCATCAAAGCAGATCCTAATCATCAGTACAGCCTCATTAGATTACAACCTTATGGCCCCAGAACGTCAACCATAGGAGCTTTTCACTGATGTCAGTCACAGATGTGTCCGGCGTGCAGTATTTCCAAATCAGTCACAGAGTTCAAACTCTTTGTGGGGAAGTAAAGCCCCCTTTTCTCTCCCTGAGATCGGATATTTGCACTGGTGCATGAAATCAGTGCTCATGGAGACACACAAAAGCTGACAAGTCATGGTTTCCATATTAGAGAGCATTACTATAATTACTGCTGTGCAAACATCTGTGGAACATCAACACAAACACTTGGTGAAACAAATAGGGTCGACCAAAAGGGACCACCTGTTGTTTCCGTGAAATAGACCAACCTGATGAAAGAAATGAACCCGCTTTGATTTCACTGGTTTAATCAGATGTGCAGAGGAAGATAGACAAAAAATATTTAAACCACCAAAGTTGTTTAATGTGGTGCAAAAACTTAAGTAATGTAGTCCACATTCAGTACACAGCTGTAGTGCACGGTGTTGAGGGGCAAACAAAGCCAGATGTGGAGTAAGAAAGACATTGGTTTGCACAAGTCTTAAGGCTTAGGCTACTAGTTTCCAGTAAAGAAACATGAAGTCAACAAGTCTCAAGTCAAGAACAAGGACCAAGAAAAGCCTAAAGTCAAGATCTCTCAAGTCTCATGTCAGAAATGAAGACCCCAAAAGCCATAGACAAGAGCTAAAAGTCTCAAGTCAAGACCCCAGAATTCTGAGTCAAAGCCAAATTTCTCTGGCCAAGAGCTAAAACTGTCAAGTCAAGACATTAAAGTGTCAAGTCAAGATCCAAAAGTCCCAAATGAAGGCATAAACATTCCTAATCAATACCTACAAACCTCAAATAAAGACATAATTAATTCCAAGTCAAGACCCAAAAGTCCCAAATGAAGGCATAAACATTCCTAATCAATACCTACAAACCTCAAATAAAGACATAATTAATTCCAAGTCAAGACCCAAAGTCCCAAATGAAGACAGAAACTTTCCAAATCAAAAAATAAGTCTTAAATTAAGACCCAATATTTCAAGACAAGAATAAAAGTCCCAAGTCCAAGTTAAGACTTAAAAGTCCTTAAGACCCAAAATCCTACATCAAGGCCTTGAAGCCTCAAATCAAGGCCACAAATTGCAGAGTCAAGACCCAAAAGTCTCAAGTCAAAACCCATGTTAGGTCCCAATTCAAGGCCATTAGTTGCAAGTCAAGTCAAGAACTACAAGTCCCAAGTCAAAAGCAGCAAGCACCAAAAGTCTCAAGAGAAAACCTGTACCAAGACTGAAGTCCACACCAAGATAAGTCCAAAGCCATCACCTGAACATCTGAAGTGATAAACCCAATCACTACGAAAACATCTCAAGTCAAGGATCAAGTCGAGAACTACAAAGTCCAGGTCAAAAACAAAGTCAAGTACCAAGTCTGAAATCATGTCTAAGTCCTAACTTCAATAAACCGAACAAAGGTTTTACATCTGGATTTGATCATGTGGATCATCGTTTGTCTGTCTGCTGGTACATAAACTTTATCATCTGCTCACACAGCATGACTGGCTGCTGTTGAATCAGCGGCATTACCCAGAAAATGACGACTTGATTTGCTGCACACTTTAAAGCCTGGATGGGATATCAAGTCATTTGAAGTCCAAGTGAAGCAACAAGTCACTGGTGGAAAAGCCATGTCTTCTGTGACTGTGTTGAAGTTAAAAATGATCAGCTCATGGCTCAAGCCTGACTTAAGTCTGAGTTATGTGACTTAAGTCTACACCTCATTAAAAACCCTCTCATTGAACTCATCTGTAATTCTTTCTCAATCAGTCAATTAGTCATCAGCAGAAGATCAATAAATAACTCTGTGCATGAGGATCTTTCTCTGTTTTCTATCACTGTAAAGTTTGGTTTTGGACAGTTGGTCAGACAAAGTAAGATATCCGAAGGGGTCATCTTGCGCTCAGGGAAAACTGACATTTTATAGATATCATAAACAACTGATTAAAAGCAAAAATATCCACCAGATTAGTTGGTGATGAAAATATAATAGGTTGTATCCCTATCTGTTATAATATCTTCTTTATCTTAAAACAAAAAAGACAATAACTGTGATGACATAATTCCAATTTTTTTCAACTTCCCTTATCTTAACGATTTCCTGGAGGCACATCATATCTAACAAAACAGAAAATAAAATAATTGTCTGACCCCACTGGCATATTTTTATAATTCTTGAATATAAAATCACATACCAGAGTTTGTTTTGTCTTGATATTCTTTGCTCTAATCCTTATCCTCTATGAACACACAGTGATCTCAGAGGAAACCACCTCCTCCTGCCCCTGAGGCAATTTCTGCCCCTAATGACAGTTTGTGTTTTAACAGCCTGCAGAGAGTTACTCACCGACTCGCTGGGTTTGACGCCGCTCAGGGGGGCATAAACCACCCGGTACTGCTGAACCTGGCCTGAGGCGGGCTCCCAGCGCACGTTCAGGCTGTTGGGGGTGGGGTTGTACACCTGGATGTTCTTGGGTGGCGTGCGTGGGACTGCAAAGGCCAGAGAGGTTAAGAGAAAGTGAAGTGAGAAAGATGGGAGTGTTAACTTTCTTCACTTAGCAACAAAACATCAACACCAAGGGCTCGTTCCAAGTGCGTACCACTTCAAACCTAAAAACTGACAGCTATTGTTGATGGATGTACAAACACAGAAGATTAAATTCCTGAAGTAAGTAAAGTGCTAAACAGAACAGGAGTAAATGTCAAGCCAAGGATTAGACTAATAGTTTAGTTTTGGCATTTTAAAAAAAGCTACAGAGCTAATCTTACAGCTGCTCAGAAACCCAGCAAATGTACATTTATATTGATTCTGTTATTACTGCTAATTAAACTATATGCTGATTTGTGTTGGAACAGCTGTTTCAATGTGATAAAATCTCTTGAGGTTGAACTCCAATGCTGAGCAGGGCAAAAGTCTCCTGCAGGATAGTCATTTTACAATGTATGTAGAGAATGTGTAGAGAGAAGTAGCACAGTTTGGGGTTTATGCAAAAGCCCTTAACTTCCCTTTTAAACCAAACCAGATGTGCATATTCCCCTGGTATCTGGAGCTTTACCCAATAAAAAGAAAACTAGATGCAGTAGGCAGACACAAAAGGAGCCTCCTCCTCGATAAGGAAAAAACCTCCAGAGCAAAATATTTTCTCTATTGTTGTATAACCACATTTAATCCTGTCTTCCAGGGACACACTCACTCTCTGTCCTTCAGAGAAATTATATAATCTCTAAGTGTATTTTTTGTTTTCTGAATTTGGCCTGATATGCTGTTTCTGTCCAGACCAAATGTGACAAATTCCTCTTGGGAGCAAAACACTACAACTGGACTGAGTTACTGGTAATAAAATTTGATTAACGTCACACACAGGCTCATATTCATTGACAGACTGACTCACTCCGAGGACCAGTAGGTCAGTGCTGCTGTGATGGAGAGGTGGCCTAATGTGCCAACAGACAAACCGCTACTGGTTCACTTCTCACTGCAGTGAATATGTGATACAAGTCGATTAAGTAGCCTCGCTGTCACTCTGCATAAACTAACTGCTTGAGATGTAAATAATTAAAGCAATAACTCAGCTGTTTCAAACTGGTGTCCGTTTTCCTCTTAGTTCATGAACGACTTTATGTTTGCTGCACTTAGCACTCAGTGTCAAATACTGTCTCATATTTCAGGCAGCGCAAACAAAAGCGGACAAACTGTGTATTTAGTATGAGCGGTAATCGTCTCAGTTGATGAATTAACTGGAATTCTAACCAAAAACAACGCTGCTTAAGAACACAGTGTGGGGTTTGGTAGTATCTCACTGAAATCTCTTTAAAGTTATGATGGCAACAATTACGTTATCCTCGAAACTATGCCTACAAGACATAAAATGTTCAGTTGAAAATTGCCCGCTGGACTCGTCTGTGGAATCGTTTTTGTGCCTCACGCCAGTGGCATCACAGCTTTCCAATTACAGCAAAAACCCCAGGATGCTTTTCTGCTGACTGAGCGTGGCATGCCGTCTGGGCAGAAACAAAACCAATGCACACAACGGGGCATCAAACCACAGAGACACAGAGCAACCAGCGAGTCAACAGCCCTCCAGAACATGAAGGATCCAATCTGTGAGAATGTTTCTTCATCCAAACTCTTCAGATACCAACAATAGCTTTTAAGTTCCACATTATCTTTATTTTATTTGGTGCCATAAATTACTCCGAAAGAACTCTTGAACCTCTCTTTTATGCCATCAGCTCCTTTAAAGGGGGTCTCGAGGCTTTTTGTGATTTAGCGGTTTTGGCTAATTCTGCAGACAACAATAGCTTTTCCACAAAGGTTTAGTGTTTACCTGGGAGATCCAGTTTCTCTACAAAGATATGCCAAACTGACAAACAAGAAGCTAAAAATGAAGAGTGACTTCAGTTTCAGGTTCATGTGAGGACAACAAGTGCACTAAACCTGTGTCTCCGTTGCATCACTTTGGAGACACAATAACATTTTGACATCGTCCTTCATTTATCTCAGCAAAGTCATGAATGTTCTGTGCTTTTTCAGCTTCACTGGCAACTGCTCATCAACACCATGACCTCTGACCTTTGTCCACTGCTGCAGGTGATGGATAAAAGTCTTGCTCAAGGGGAGCTCAACAGACTTCTTCTCTTGTATGTCCCGCCTCCGTTCATACTGCAGACTTTCAGCTGTGACTTGCAGCTCAGATCAGATTTCTGAGGATGGCTGTCATTTTTGAACCACTAAATTGTTTTGACATCAAGAAACAGATGTTGAAAACTTGACATTTGGTGTTTCTCCCTGTTCAAGCTTTATTTGGACACGGGGGGGTTATTTATCTCGTGCAAGGATCTAGGGACAGAGAGTGTTGTCGGCTAATTGGGCTACATTAAACATAGTGACATGACTCAACGAGAGTCAGTTTGTCCCCAAAAAAAAAAAAACACAATATTGTTTTGTGTTGCATTTAAAAAACTGGGGTTCTAGTATATCACGTGATCCTGTTACATCAGGATGATGCTTTGTTATGTGATCTTTGTAGCCTGGCTTTTTCATTTGCTCTACAATAATTATTGCTCCGTTATGTGTTAACCTCCACGTGCAGCACTATGAATGTCCTCAAGGACAGACTGTTACGAAATGTGGTGACGTTATTCCGGTTTTTTTAATAATATTACTTCTCCCCACTGACTCATAGTTCCTTTAACTTTCTTCAGAACAAATACAAAGAATTTTGATTGTCGGTGTCACCACATAAAATGTCTCCTGGTCTGGTAGAGTTTAAAGTAGAACTGAATGCTGATTGGCCACCAACCTATTTTAAGTCCCTAACTAGGGCGTCTTTTAGTGTTTATCTAACAGGGGTTTCTAATGGCTTGTGTTTTGCTGCCACAGAGGAGACAGAAGCCTGACAGAAGCCTGTGAGTATACAGGTATCAAAGAAATGAAAAGTTTCATTTAGAAATGAGCCAAATGTTTTTTATGTTTCAGTTTTCTGTGAAAATAAAATGCGTCAAGATAAGGACTACCCTATCTTTGGACAACTGGTCTCTCAGGGTAGTTTTTCTAACAAGACTAGTCTGAATCTTTAATATCCTTAAAAGATATTTAGAAATTGACTGTACTGTCTGTTAGTCAGGACTGCAGTCTGGGTGGTTTGTAGCCTTTCTGTTGCTGGAATTGTGAGTTTCTGTCCTTGTAATTCTGTCTGCTGTCTGCTACTCATTTAAAAGACTTACGTGTCTTTCCCTTGTCGGACTGGCGCAGACCTTCTCCCTCTGGGTAAACTGGAACCACGGTCACTGTGTAGGGAGTGTCTGACAGCAGGCTCCTGAGGATGGTGTTGGTAGTGCCGCCAGACACCTGCTCCTGTTCACACAAAGAGAAACAAAGCTATCAGTAATATTTAATAAAACGTGGTCATCATACACACAGCTGAACAGAGTGGTGGGTCCGTATAGCAGCAGGTAACCAAAGCAGTCCTATGGGGCAGAGTCTCACATTTCAGGCTGTACCAGGGCAGATGAGGAGCTGTAATGTCTGGGGCTTTGGTGAAAAATCAGCAGTGTGTCATTTTGTTACTGTTTTACTAAATTTAGAAACTATGAAAGGAACACACACAAAAGAAAACCATCAGGCAGGCAGCAGAAGGAAAAAAATATGCCATTAAAAAGTCTGTTACTGTTCATGAAGGGCAATTCCAAAACTAAATCAGAAAAAAACAACAACAGAAGGTTAAAGCTTCAGTAAGCAAAGCTTGTTTCTGACGTTTTGGTAATAAAAAAACAATACTTTTAAAGATGTCAAAGGGCATGACACACATGTTCACCTACTACAACATCGTTTGTTAATCTTTTTACCATTTATTATGTTATATACCAAAAACTAGAGGTAGAAACAAAAGTCAGCATACAGTCTGAAGCCTTTTATGCATGTCAGTAACCAGAAATAAACATGAAAATAACAAAAGGAACTGAGCGGATGCAAGAATCCTAAATAATCTTGGACTGAACTAGGACACCACTGCCAATATTGGCTAGCCGTAACCTTTTATTGACACAAATGATAAGTTTGATGAGAAAGTCAGCCTGACATCTCACCATGTCCTCGGCGCCTCCGGATGCAGGGACATAGAAGATGCGGTACTGGCGGACGTTGCCCTCCGCAGGCTCCCAGCGCACCTTGAGAGAGTTGGTGGTGGGATCAGTGACTTGGAGATTCTTCACGCCACCCAGAGCCTCTGTCAACACAACAGAAGAGCCATTACATGACTGTCAATTTTCTGTTTATGTTACAGCCAGTCAGGCCAGACTGAGCGCTGTAAATTATTCTTAACGTTTTAACCTTGTCAGAGCAACAGATGGGTGAGGTTTACCGCTTCAGGGTGGCTTCATCCAGTCTGCTGTCAAGCCTCAATCACAGGAAAGTCACATCTGCTGACTTTCAAATACTTTTCTTTGTTGATCTAAGCTGTTGCTGCCAAATTACCTTGTTGGTGCTTTCGAAAGCTGGACTGGACTGGAATGAACTTTTCTCTTAAACAAGTTTCTTTTAAACAGCTGTCAGATATCGCTGGTCGTAATCTTGAATTTTCGATTTGATTATTGGGATCGCTTCTGAAAATGGGCCCTTTCTGCAGTGGTTCAAACTAATTGGGACAAGTTTTGGCAAAGCTCTTTGTGAACCAGATGTGGACACAGCTGCTCCACCTCAGCTGAACTCACTTGTCTTTCCGTTCTCCGACATGCGTTTTCCCTCCGCGTCGGAGTAGATGGGCACCAGTGTCACTTTGTACTCAGTGTCCGGACGTAATTCTCTCAGCACAGTGTTGGTCGTCATCCCAGACACCTGCGTCTGTAAAGAACAAAATAAATGTATACAAAAATTCATTTCATTTATCTCATTCACCACAGAGATTAGAAAGCCTCAAGACCTCCACATAGACTTTCACTTGGTGGAGAAGTTCAAACAGGAATATTCTAGATGTCCTGTGTGCATTTTATAGACATTTTCCCAAAAATCAAACTGACATGTTTGGTATCTTTGGAAAGTTCACAAATTTCCAATAAAGCTCTGTGCATTTGAACAATGCTAGGCTGCAGAGGAAGGGTCAGTGAAGTTTGAGGGTAAGAATGAAGACATAAACTTCAATCTTTCTCTTACTTATGGTTCTCGATTCAAGCCTCCCCTGGTTTAGATTTAGGGGCACGTTATGTAATAATATTCTAGATTTTTGGCTGCTCTGCTTGAACCTTACATCTTGTCTCAACACTCCTTAAAACCCCTTAAACCATAAAGACTTAAACCTCCTTACATTTCAATGCAAATACTTTACTTCCCACCACGTCCATCATTCACTCTGTCTGTCTCCTGTTACTTCACTGACTGCCGTAGTTTTCAGTTAATCATAACAGCAAAGCCACTCCACTGTTCCAACGTTCCAGTATCCAAGGACTCTTGAAACAGGCCCACATTTACAGGGTTCAGCAGGAGAATGAAAGTCACATGAGTATCGTTAAGTCGAATTTGTAAAGTGAGCTTTAGGCTTTTATACTGTAGAAAAAAACAACAATATGATTGTTTTATGATCTTAGACATAAATGAAGTTAACTTAGTGAGTAAACAGACTAATAGAGTGAGCAAACACACGACATGAGCTCATCCCAGTCTCTAACTCTCCACTAATGTTTGACAATGAGCGCACAACTAAAGAAACTGTGGAAGAATTCAATGTTTTGTGGCACATGAAACAATTTGTAGCACATAAAATATGTTTTGCTGTATAATAATAATAAGCACTCTCAGTGACTTGTGTGTGCAACCATTCCCTCTGTCATAAACAGAATTATGATTGTGATTATGTTGTTTGTGTCATGAAACAGTCAAGCAAGATATAAGACTTCAGCTTAATGAAGCACGCTCATGTGCTGTTCTGTCATCCCGCTAAGAAAAGTTACACTGAAATGAATTTTGTCAGCTTTGATTCAGTTTATTTGGACCACCGGCTGCCAGAGCAGATGCGGGAATTCATGCAGCAAAATATTTGAATTCACGATCAAACGTCAGCAAAACATAAATAAAATGGAAACCACTGCAGCTGTAACAGGTATAGAAACTTGAACTGTCTTTTTTGACAGGAGACAAAGTTCCACTGTCATCCCCAGGATAATATCTGGACATGTAAACTAACCATGGTGTCGGTTCCTCCGGCAGCGGGGACGTAGATGATTTGGTACTGCCTGACGTCGCCCTCGGCCGGCTCCCAGCGAACCCTCAGGGAGTTAATGGTGGGGTCAGTCACCTGGAGATTCTTCACTCCACCCAGAGGTTCTGAAAGAGACAGAACACATCACAGCCTGACACAAGCCTCGCTGCTGGCTTCATCCTGCAGGGTGCACCGGATGGGTGGGGTTCACCTCATCAGGATGAAACAGATGTCTCCAAGTCGGGGAGGTTGTCAATCACAGAGTCTTTATTCCTTCTTTTGACAGTCTAAACTGTCTGCGATTCAATGGGGACATAGCATCTGTATTAATTTTTTTTGGACTTAAAAGAATTCCTCAAAGAAAAAAAAAACAGTACCAATAACTGCTGCAAATATTCCTTAGCATTTGTTTTATCCTGCAGGGCGCACCAGATGGGTGGGTTTACCACATCAGGAGTGTCCAGATGTATGGGAGTCGGGGAAGTTTCCTGAACTTTCCGGCATTCATTACGTTCCTATGTGAGCCGCAGACATTCATATAAACAAGAACTGTATCCTCATTGTCTGTTATATCATACGTTTAAGATGGATTTTCATATTTCAGGGCATTAACTAGACACTGAGTTTACTTTACATTACTGGCAGGTTTTGCAGGCAGCCAGTGGTTTCGGTTCATGCCAGTCCTCTAATAAAATCCACTTTCTTTGGCTAAAAGTATGTTATTTCAAACACCATTTTAAAAACCGTACTTTTGGTGATGTGTGCATGCATACTGCTCCAACTACCAGTCAGCTGCTGAAAAGATCACCAGATTTACCATCTGTGGCAAGACTCCTTGTTCCTTCTTGTGGTTGCAGATAGTTCTTTATGACTGTGGTGTGGATATTTTGGCTTGCTGTTGTGCGGTAGAACGTAATAAATGATGGTACTGGTGCTGCACGATAGATACAAATGTAAAAATCTCAGGTCCCTACAGTGCAAGCTATTCTGTTAGGAATATATGATTCAAGTTTTCTGTGAAGAATATGGTCTCTGAATTTAAAAGTCTGACAACAGTCTCCTGTTTAAAGCCAAAACAGAAACAGTAAAGTGGGTTTAGATCAGAGCAGCATGATCAAGATGTTTACCTCTGCTGGCATCACAACAAAGAATTACATTTTACGAACTGAAATATGAGACTTCTTAAAGTAAGTAGTTGTGTTACATCATGCAGCCAAGACCACATATTTAAGGAGTCTTCTGACTGCTTAAACTGTCATCTACAAAGTTACTACATTGGCTGTGCTTCATTTGCCATCTTGTTATGTAGCGCCAAGGGTAGAGAAAGCCAGAATACTGGACTGTGAGATTTATGTAAGACTGCAGGTATGAAACACTGACGTGAGACAGGGACATGAGATGTTTCTAAAAAGATGGACAGGAGGTGTGTGTGCAGATCTGACGTTAACAGCACCTCTGTTTAATTTTCTGTTTTGTTCTGTTCTCTGTAAAATTCATCTCCTCTGTGTCTGAGAGTTGTTCTGAGCTGCAATAAAAAATAAAGTTCAAATAAAAACAAAGATCCAGTAAATAAATAAATCTTGCAAACAATAGCGTGAAAAGAATAATGGGAGTTTTATAGTTGCTGAGTCTTGCAATAAAATATGGGTTCTTTGGATGTCATAGTTTTTGAATGCATCATCAGGGAGAGCTTTCCAAAGCAGTCCAAACTAATAACTGCAGGAAATAAATCTGAAAACACACAGTATCATTTGGAAAATGTTTGGCGAGGTCGGGGTCGCTCGCTTAAATGGAAGTAGCTGGTGCGATGTTGAATCTCTGTGAGCTGATGGTCTAAATGGCAGCAGGTGGTGGAACTGCTGCGCTAAACATGTTTTGTACAGATTTTAACTGTTGTCAGAGAGGAAACAGAACCCCATCTATGTGACTACAGACAAACTGAAATCTGTTTGGTTCATGATGACGTTGGTGTTTTGTTTGCAGACTTAAATCAAAGTGACTCTTTAACCGTAACTCCATCTCAGGAAATCCCACCAGTGAGATCCGTCGTAAGTATTAAAGAAGTTCTGTCCTTTTAATGTCTCCTAAATTACATCCCATTATTAGTTTCCAGTCTCTGTTATCTCCCACATCCTGGTACTTTGAATCAAGCAGTTGGTGCCGTGTACAGGGTTTAATGGTCTTAAACTAGCAGAAATCCTTTTAAAATGTATTTTACTGAGTAAAAAAAAAAATACAAAAAGTTCAACATAATTCTCAGTGTTCAGTTCTGCAGAGTGCACCAGATTTGAAGAGCATCAGCGTCAGAGTAAAGAAAACTTCACTCTTGGACTCCTTCCTGTCTTGGTTCATCTGCTAAAGTCCCATCTGACATAAACAATCCAACACAAAGCATGAGGAGTATTTGCACATTTGATTATTCGACTCTCTCTGGAACAAGACACACATGCCTGCAGGAATGTGAGCCGTGTCCACTGCTGCACTCACTGTGCGTCAACGTGGACAAGAACTGAATGTCTTGAATCTTTCACTCACTTGTCTTTCCCTTCTCAGCCTGCCTGATGCCCTCCACATCCGGGTACACGGGAACAACGGCCACGTTGTAGAGAGTGTCGGAGTCCAGGTTCCTCAGGATGGTGGTGGTGGTGCCGCCTGACACCTCCTCCTGTTCACGAAATGTTTAAACCTCCGTCAGCACATTAACAGTTGATGTGATTACGGTGAGAATGTGTCCACAATGAATCCAGCAAATAGAGGCTGCTCCCTGGTCTTTACAGGGTAAGTAAGTGGTAACTGAACCTGGATATAAACCCTCAAATAAGTCTGTATAAACAGTCTCTTTTTCATTGTAAACAGTTGCTACCATTCGTTCTTCTCCTCCTGGCTGGGCAGCGTAGAAGACTTTGTAGCTTCGGACGTTCCCCACTGCTGGTTCCCAGCGGACCGTCAGGGTGCTGATGGTTGGGTCGATCACCTGCAGGTTCTTCACTCCACCCAAAGGATCTGAGGAAAACGAGCAGGTTTGAATTAGAGCTCTCAGGGAAAAATGATGACACCTCATTGTCTTGTGTTTCTCTCTCTTCTCAGATAGTCGTTTAAATAACAGCCCACTTCAAAACCAGAACCCAAACCCAGACCTGCGTCCAGCCCTGGTTGGAAGGCAGGCTGAGAAGGAGGGCTACATCATGTTCAAACCTCAGTGCTGACAGCTTTGAAAATCCACAGTCATGCTGCTGTTCCAAAAGAAAGGAAATCTTTTCTTTCCCTCAAAGTTTTGAATTGGTTCTTAAAGCAAACACACCTGGCATTTTTAACAAACACGATAAATCACATCAGTGTGAGGATAGGTCTTTCATTACCACGAAACTGCTGATTAATGCAGTTTGAAAAGCACTGGTGCTGCATCACTGACATTTTTTGTCTTTCATTCTTAGTTTTTTCCTCTTTTTTCCTTGTGTTTTAATAATTTACAGTGTCCTATCAATCAGTACGTCATACATGCGTCCATGTGGACAAGTAAGTACTCAATGTTATTCTATTGTTTTTCTATATAAACAAGACAAACACATTCAGTGAGCTGATTTCTGGAGGCCATAAGGTTTGGCAGCAAATCAACCAGCAGACTCACTTGTCTTCCCGTTTTCAGACAGGGGCTTCCCCTCCATCTCAGGGTAGACGGGCACCACAGTGACGGTGTACTCTGTGTTTGGCTCCAGGTTCTTCAGGACGGTGGAGGTAGTGGTTCCAGACACTGAGTCCTGGTTGAGGAGGAAATAAGCAACTTTGAACTGGGTGAACTCTGAGATTTGGAGAAATCATAAAAAGGCCACAGCCAAGAAAAGAAGGCTTTGGCAAACTCAGAAAGACTCTCAGAATGAACGATGTCACATTTTCGTGTGTTGTGAGCCCAGTTTTCTTGGATGCAGCTTCAGTCAGTAACTGTCTTTGTGCAGCTCAGTATCAGGAACAGTAAAAGCTCCGAGATAAAGATGGATTTCAGCAGAAAGCTACCACTTCAAAAACTGTCCCGGCACAGACTGGGACTTTAAACAAAGCTCCAAACTGTCAGCAAGAAGGACTGTTTGCCTTCGTCTGCATGCACTCCTGCTGCAAATATAAATTTGCTCTGTGTCCACTTAATCTAATAGTAAGCCTCATAAAATCTGCCAACAGGCTGAGATAATTTTAGTTGTTTCCAAATCAAATTATCTTATTTCACGACATTTTTGGAACCAAGTGACATAATCTTGAGGGTACTGAAATGGAACCTGTCAAGATAATGTCACTGCTTTATAGTAAACAATTGAAACTTAACTACAAATAAGTTAAACAATCCCTCTTCACTGTCAAATGTTTTCCATTACTTGTAAGACAATGTAGATTTTAAAGGAAACAACATTATCCAGTGGTTTTACTCGTTTGATATCTCGATATTGCAACTTTGCCAGAACAAGAAATGAGAGCTCTTGCATGAAACGGCCTTGGAAACAAGTGCAATCATCTCACACCACTGGCACCTCTCCACTTGTGTTGAGAAAACCTGAATTTGAGGCCAAAAACTAAGATTTGGTCATGCAGTACAGTACCTGCTCTTACTTAAAAACTGTCTTTGTACCTTCTTTGTAATGCAGTCATGACCTGCACAAAAAAGCTTCTAACGTAAAACATTTAACTTCTGTCATTACTGACATCAAATCAACAGAAACAAGCAAACTTTCCATCTTCAGTGAGAAAAAACTGGAACACTGTGACCATAAACAGCCTGACAACGAAACAGTAAACAATACAGGGGAGGAGCAGCCTTTTTTTCTCTACTGTTTGTAGTATTGAATAGTTTATATTAATCTCTGATGACATGCTGATCTTCTATCAGATTACTGAACATTGCATCAGTTGTATGAGCCATTGCATTTGACATCAAGCCTGCCATAATTAGTGAGTGTACAGATCTTGATCAAGCCTTCATTAACCCCTCTACTGGGTCCTGGCACAGCAGTGAGTTCTAGATACCGACCGATCCCTTGGATCCTCAGACACCATGCATTACATACATTATGTATTGGTTGCAGCACATACTGAAGACTACACTTGGCAACTTCAAAATACTTTGGCTAGAATCCTGTAGCAGGTCATCTGCCTCAAGGCATAAATTCAGGACCAGTCAGTTCAGCATATGCTGCGCTCTAGTTGTTCCTATTCCCTGAAACATTTGCAGTTAATTCATTTACTACAATTGATGATATGGGGCCACAGGGGCAATTTCCCGTAATGTGTCCCGTTCGAACAATTACTGCAAAATCATACAGTAAATAGTGGGAACGGAAAACTGCTCAGAATACTAGAAGCAATGCAAATAAAATCTGAAACACTAATATTATGGATGCAAATTCACAGGCAAAGTCTTTTTAAATGCATTACAGAAACATCTAAAAACCAAACTTTATTCACAAGAGGCTGATGAAATACAAATTTGACCACAATAAAAAAATAAATAATGGTCGGTTACAGAGAGACAGAGAGAGGATTGTTAATTTTAGTAGGCACAAGTGGTTTAAATTACAATAAATATATCTCATGTCACATTTCAGGCTGTCATGAATGAAGCACTCAGCCTCTGGTGAAAATCCAACATCTGGAACTGTCAAATTTTGACAAATTGAAGTGGCAGATTTCCATCTCCAGCATCTCCTGGTTTATAGCAAAGTTCACCTCATCCTGCAAATGCGCCAAAACTGGTGAAAGAATATCAGATGAGGGCTTACCACGTCCTGGTCTCCTCCAGCAGTTGGCACCCAGATCACGATGTACTCGCGGACGTTTCCCTCAGGGGGCTCCCAGCGTACGTTCAAGGTGCTGGTGGTGGGATCTGTAACCTGCAGGTTCCTCACAAAACCCAGCGGCTCTGAGCAGAGACACAAAACAGGAAGACCAAGTCAGCACTTGGACCTGAGCATCACACAGCTGCTGTCTGGACAGAGGTTACTGGTATCCAGGGGACAGTCTATTCAGATGCTGGTTGCCAAGAAAACAGTTGTTTTCTAGTTTACTTTACTTGTAGGTCTGCTGGCTCAGACTCAGTTTTATTCAGCTGTTACTGAGATTGACGCTTTTGTATATTTGTGTTACAACTGGGAGGTAATTTTCTGGGCCTGTCACTAAAATGACTCCCTGCTAAAGTCATCAGTAGCAGTGTTATCTATAAAAGACTTCCTTACTTTTATTAATAAAACACATTTGACACTGTTAGCTTTGTTAATTTTATATTACTTCATTTTATGTTAATTTTTAATTTAATTTTATGATATCTTACATGGTTTACGTCTCCTTTTTATTGCTTTCAATTTTGATAGTTGTCCAATGCTTTTCATTAGCTGCGTAAAACACTTTGAACTGTGTTCGGGTGTGAAATGTCATACATAAATAAAGTTGTCTTCACTCCTTTAATTATTTTTTATTTGGAGAATAAAAATAAGAAAAAAATCTGACACAACTGATAAGGAACAACTTCACAGAGGAAGTAACAGCTACAAGACAAAATCAGGAACAAATTAGACAATTAACTACATCATAAAAGACGCTACAAGAGAAAACAAAAATAAGAGCCACACAGAGAAAGAAATAAGACTCTGCACTTGGGATGTAAATGATTAATCATTAATCCATTAATTGCCAAGTAAGTGATGAAAAATAGATTAACTGATAATGCAGAAGATGAGGGACGTGCTGTCAGACGATGTATCACAGCTGCACCACAAATGAGACAGAGTTAGAGGCGTGTACGCTAACTGATTGTACAACCTGCACAATCTGGAAAACAAGCGCACCTTACACTCATCCAAGAAAGAAAAAAGTCACCGCCCGCCTGGCTGTGCTAACTGCGGCAGTATTGTTGATGAACTCTGCAGCATAAAGTTGTGAAAATTGTCCTGTGTTGTTGTCGTGTTGCTGTCTGGTTCGGCTAGCAACTGGGGCACATGGTAATGCTAAACTATCGCTATGCTAACCATCATGAAACACTAGCGCAAACTGGGAGCCGAGTGTCAGTGCTGTAGCTGCTAACATTCAGGATCTGCAGGACTCTGACTGCATGTGCTTCAATGTGCTTATTTTTACTGACTACTGATTGTTAACATGTCCAACTATTAGTTGAGGAAACTGTGAAAATTATTCCTGGCTCTGCACAGTAGCAGAGACGAATGGTGATGTTGGACTCACAGGCCAAAATGTACCCATAACCAACATTTGCCGAAGAATATTTCCCACAGAAAGTGTACTTTCTACTGGACGTCTGCATTTGAAAGGTAATTGAAACAATGAAACCTGATTCTGATTCTGATTCTGATCAGTGCATTTTATTCATCTTCATCAGTTGCAAAGCATTGTAATCAGTCTTCTTCCATAAGCAGCCCTGAAGCAGCCCTTGCTCATTAAGAATCTGAGAAAAAATTCTTTCTTTCTTGAAGGTTCAGATGGAAGCAGGTTACCTTTAGCAGCATGCTGCCCGTAGCCACGGATACTCACTTGTCTTGCCAGTGTCAGAAATGGTTGGTCCGTCTCCCTCTGCGTAGACGGGCACCACGGTGACGGTGTATCGGGTGTCTGGCAGGAGTTTCTCCAGGACGGTCGAGGTGGTGCTCTCTGACACTTGCTCCTACAAAAGACACACGTGGTGAAATCAACACTCCATGAAACTGCCCTTTACCAAGAGGCTAAATTCCTACCAGCCCCAAAAGCTGTGACCTCTGACCTCCAGCAAATGAAAAGACAAACGTCCCCCAAAGGAATCAGCTGGGTCTCACAAAAACTGCATATCAGTTTACTGCACTGAAATTACTTAACAGCTAAAAGAGTGTATTTTGTTGAATTACAAAATTTTTCTACCGAATATCTGCACTTTTTTTTTTTTTGTCTTAAAGTCATAAAAAGTTTTTATTTAAATTTCAAAATAGTTTGGCTACAGCCCACTAACTAATTGGGAAGGCAAGTTAATTGAACTTTGACAAAAGTAAACATACTGAAAGACATTTCATATTATTTATTTTACATATTGTATGTGCAGCTTTTGTAGTTTTCTGTATGAAAACAATGCAAATTTAAGTTTACCTGAAATAATTCCAAATATTTCAGGATGCGTATTGTTTGCTGTTTTTCTTTTTAACTGAAAAGGCAACACATGGACCCATATGAACAGCGCGAACGTTCTTCTGGCAAGGGAGTTAAAATTCTTCTGTAAAATTCACTCTGACACACTAATTGGGGGGTAAAAGTTGTGTAATCGGCAGAGACAAATGAACCACTTCTAAACAGACAACCCCGAGCAGCCAAATCATCAGTCAGCTGCATTTACAGATGTTATTTCAGGGCTCTTTATAGCCTGAACCTCACTGATGGAAGGATTTACACATACTTGTTCGGTACAAGATGCACTCCAGAAAAATTAGCCCCACACATATGCCATACAACAATGACGAATCCACTTTGCCAGAAAGATTTATAAGCTATTGTGTGGCAACTGCGTGATGGGATTATTCTGTCAAAAAGCATGACATCACTAAATCCCTGCTGAAACCTTTGATCATTCTGTTTCTTTTGAGGCGCGACGGTTCAGACAGAGTCTGACAGCTTTTTTATTAACTTCTGCTGTAAAGTGCATTCGACATGTCAAAACTGACTAACTCTCCAACCAATATATTTTTTTATTATTATTATTTTGTTTTACAGTTCCTTCTGACATTTGACAAGATTTTTACTACAAGCATTAAAAGGTTTCCCCAGAATTTCTTTAAGTACAAAACCCCTGGGAGGCACAGTTTACATAACTAGCCTGTCAGAGTCACATTATGTCTTTATGTTTATTGTTTCAACAAGCAGCGGGCGCGTCACAGAGAAATGCAGATAGTAATGGTTAATGTGTGCTGATATAATGATGCAACAGTCCAGGAAAACTAGCTTTCTTTCTTCTTCTTTTTCTTCCTATTTTTATTATGATCATTACTGCCTCATTTTGTTTTCTCACACAAAAATCAAATTCAATTTCCAGTTTACTGAATTGGCCTCATGTTATCTTCAGCAGACTTGACTTGAGTTAACTTAACTCAAGATATCTTAGCTTGACTAAACTAAAGTTAACTTTTTGTGACTCAGCTGAAGCGGACTCTGGTTGACTTTTACAACTTCATTTAAGTTGCCTGATTTAAGTTGGCTTTGCTAAGACTGACTAAAGTTAATCCAACTTAAGTCAACTTTGATTGACTTGACTTAAATTGATCCAATTCTGCTCAAGTTTACTTAACTGGACTTGACATCTTAACTAGACTCGACTTCTGCTAACCCAACTAACTTAGCTTGACATATACAACTTGATTCAAGGTAAATTAGCTTGACTAGACTCAGCTCAACTTAACTAGACTTGACTCCGACTAAAGCAACTCAAAATGATTCAATTCAACTTGACTGGATTGAAACTAATTCAGTTTAACTTGATCTGACTAAAGTTAACCTCAATTCAAGCTAACTTGATTTAATTTAACATAACTAAAAACAAGTTCTTTTGTTTTGACCCTAGTTAACTTAACTAGACTTTACTTCAAATAACTTACCTTTACCAGACCTTTATGTGTAACTTTGCATGTTCTGAATTGGATCCTATTTTAAGATAAAAGTCTTGGTTTTCTGATCTGTTTCTCTCTGTTTTGCTAATTTAACATTTGCTGCTGTTTGCTATTGAACAAGTTGAATCCATCAGAATTATTCAGTGAGTGAGAAGAAAATATCTGTTGCGGTTTTTGCAGATTCTGATGAAATAATCATCAGAGTTGTTACAGTACAAAGAGCAGTGATTTAGCTTCCCCTCCCCCCTCTGGTTGTGTTCTTACAGAGCACGTAGAGAAAACAGGGCATTATTCAGTACCACATTTTATATATGAACTCTGTATGAAGAGTGGGAGGATCTTACCACAATCTCCAGTCCACCATCTACAGGAACATAGATCACTTTGTAGCCCTGAACGTTGCCATCAGCAGGATCCCAGTTTACAGTGAGTGTGGTAATGGTCGGGTTGGTCACCCTCATTCCACCCACTCCACCCAAAGGCACTAAGAGCAGAAAAATGGTGAGCCATTTGGTGAGGATGTGTTTCTGTCAATATTCTACATATAAATGTTGCAGCACCCCAGTAACTTACATGTCTTTCCATCCTCAGATAGGCGTTTTCCTTCCCTGGCAGGGTACACCGGTAGCACTGACACTGTGTACTGTGTATCAGGCAACAAGTTCCTGAGGATGATGGAGTTGGTGCCTGCAGGAACTTGTTCCTGTTTAGCAAGATTAAAAATACAAAAAAAAAAAAACATTTAAATGCTTAGCCTCATAACTGGCTACCTCTTAATTAACCTCCTGAAAGATGTAGAGTCTCACCATCTCCTCTCGCCCACCAGCAGTCGGCACATAGAAGACCTTGTAGAGGCGAACAGCTCCGTCAGCTGGTTGCCAGTCCACAGTCAGAGACGTCATCGTGGGGTCCTTCACAATCAAGCTCTTCACTCCTCCCAAAGGCCCTAAACAAGACAGCAGTTCGGGTTTCTCATGATGTTTTTTGGACCTGAAGACCCTGAATAAACCATTTCAATCTGTTGTGTTGACATCATGATCCAATTATGTTTATCCTGGGAAACCTTGAGGAGTAACGAGCCTATTTATGGATCAATAAAATGAAGGTGTTGTTAATTTGTGCAAGCCAGTTTAATTTAATTCTCAAACTTTTATGACATCCCCTTTTTAATGAACACAACTAACATGTTTTGAAGTAAGGTTCCTCTTGTGTTTAGGTCAAAATGTGTTGTGTGTTATTCGTTATCTCTTGTTTGCAAAAGACACATATTAAATAGATATTTAAGGTCATATTATTTAGCAAACTTGTGTTGCAAACAATTCCCAGGGAGCTCCTTGAACAAATAGCATAACATAACTCTTCATACAAAGCTACATTTCCCCTGTCCTCTAACTAATTTACTGGAAAGAAAATAGGCTGCATAACAGAGAGTTTACTTCACATAGATCTTCATGACTTTAGAAGCATCCTGATTGCTACAAGAACTAGCTGTTTTAGGATTCAGCCTTACTTGTCTTTCCATTTTCAGACATCATCTTTCCATCTCCTGCAGCGTAAACTGGCACCAGAGAGACAGTGTAGAGGGTGTCGGGCTGCAGGCCTCTCAGGATGGTTGTGGTTGTGCCTGCTGACACCGTTTCCTGAGTTGAACGAGAAATTGCACAAATTAGCTTCTTCCAGGCCAAGAAATAAAGATGCAACTAGAAATAACAATGAAAAACTGTTTAGAGGTAGTTCAATTAAGCCCGGTTAGCCCCCAAATGCTCCAGGCCATTCATTTGTATGGATAGGAGACAAGACGGGATTAGCACATGTGATTAGCATACAAGAGTGTTGTGAAATACATCATATTTATAATCGGCTGTTGACAATATGCGCTAATCAGTAGCAGCTAATATTTTGGCTTTGTTACACAATATACTGGAATCAAGTAACAGGGTAAAATATTAGCGAGAGGTTCTGAGATTCAGACAGAGGAAATTATGAGTCCAGTTTGGGAAATCTTCACAAACATTAATGGAAGAGCATGTTTTGGATTATATAGAGACTTTAGATTTCACTGAGATTTTATAGTGTCAGCATTGTCAAACACACAGGTGAAAAATTCAGCTTCAGATTTATCTCTGCACAGTCCCGACTGACAGGAAGCTGACGGTGTTCCTACCAGTCCTACCATGCTCTCAGCTCCTCCGGCGGCGGGAACATAGATGACTTTGTACTCCTTCACTCTGCCCTCAGCCGGCTCCCAGCGTACGTTCAGGGTGGTCATGGTCGGGTTCAACACCTGCAGGTTCCTCACTCCGCCCAGAGGTTCTGAAGGAACACAAATATGTACTTCACCCACAAGCAACAACAGAAACTATTTACATAAACTATTTAATTGACTGCAGCACAGTATCAACTGTGTTCTTAAGATGCTCTGTGTTTGGATGTGAATCAGATTCGTACTCGTTTTTCCTTCTGCGGAGATGTCTCTGCTGACCGCAGTGGCGTATACAGCTGCAACGCTGACGGTGTACGGAGTGTCGGGCTCCAGCTTCGGCAGGACAGCGCTCGTCTTCTTCCCTCCAACCTGCGTCTGTTCACAGGAAACATGTCAGCAGTGAGAGTCGGCAGAGGAACATTTCCACATCAGAGCAGCAAAGCAGTTCATCAAAGCTAAGTGACGGGTGGCTGACTCATGAACAAGAATGTCAAAGCCAGCACACACGTCTCTGGCAAAGAATAACATGACAATATTAACATATGGTAGTGGTAATGGAGTCTGTGTCTATGTCTGGAAATATAGGGCTGTTCTGCTTGAACAAGGAAGTTATAAGTTACAAGATCACATTAAAAATATATTCGCTCCTCCAAGGTAGAAAGGAGGATACTTGTAAACATATTTTACCTGTTTTAACCCTTTGTGGTGTTTTTAGTGACCATGTTTGGTAACTTCCTTGGACGTTCAACATGTCCACCCTGTGCCTCTCCTGGAGCTTGAAGAACCATGTGCACTTTGATTTAGTTTTTATATTATTGCCAGTATCACAACCTTACAAAAACGTCACTAAACAAACGTTCCAGGTGCTTTATAAACACTTTGTTACTGGTTTGCATTGAACTCCACTTTGATTTATTGTTTGAGATGAGTGCCAATAACACTAACCCAAGAAAAATGGTACTAAATGAACTTGCCAAGCACTTTATAAATACTTTGTTACTGGTTGTGTAAGTATCATTACCTCAAACTAAAATATTTCTAAATAAATGTTTTTTTGCAGTTTGTTACTTTATCTTTTATTTATTAGAAATTCCCTTTTTTTTTTTTTTTTTACCGTAGACGGGCAAGTTACCACATATGATAACTTTATTAATCATCATTTGCAGCATTTTCTTTTAAAGTCACAAAAGTCAAAATATCATGAAATATCCTTTAATAACACCCTAGGGTTGACATTTTCATTTTCCAAGTATTTTAAGAAGTGCTCTATAAAAGGTTAATGCAAGTATTTTTTAAATGTATTTGTTGGTTTAAATCCGTGAGTCCGACAGACAGGGAACAGACTACAGAGAGCTATTCACAGGGGAAACATATCTGTTTGTGATGATGCCTTCAGGAATGCATCCCCAGCTTGTAAAACAAATAATACTAAGGTTGGTTTTATTTAAAACTATTACGCAGAGACTATTAAATGGATGGGATATGCCCTTTTTTATTTCCCCCCATTATGTTTACTTTTTATGTCTGTACTGGATGTTGTATTGTGTGCTGACTGTTGAATGTGTTTCTGCTGTCACTTGCCCCGAATCGCACCTTGAAGGAAAGTATTTGAGGGATTGCTTGATTAAAACATGAAGTTCTTCTCCTGTTGTCTAATCATCAACTTAATCTAGTTTTTTCCAACTAATGGTGTGAACTAAAGTAAGTACATTTACAGCAAGTAAGTGAGTTTTCGCTCAGCTAATACTTCATCTGAGCAGAAAGTGACATTGCATTTAAAATGGAAGCTATTTATTTGTACGTTTTCCACAATTAGATAATACAAGACCAAAACATAAGGAAGCGTGTAACAAAATACAGTCTATTACATTTATGAAATCTACAAAAACAGCAAGGTAACCTTGTAATCTTTAGGATTTTCATGATATGCTGATTTTTATTTATGATCTGCTTTTGTTTTTGCAGTGACTTTTGTCCACCACTCACAGGCTTAGTTCAAAGTCAGAGGAAACAATGCATACATCCAATGCTGCTATTACTACTTTATCTAACTGATACAAGCCCCACTGTGTTTTTTCCATTCAACTCCAGTCGTATCAGAGCTGTGTTAAGTTACTGCTAATGCTAGTATTTCCTACTGCCGCTACTTGTCATTATAAGTTTTCACTTGTAGAAATATGGGCTTTTTTGTGACTCAATCACATGAAACTCAAATGCCAAGATCAGAGCTGATTGTTTAACAGTGCACCAGTAAAACACGTCATTGTGTTCATTCTTCCCCAAGGATCCGTTTTAGGTATTGGTGGGAGTAATGAACATTCAGGAGCAGCTTTAGTAAGCAGTGAGACAAAGAGTTACACAACGACAGGCTGCACACCTCCGAGTCTTTAGCAGCCTTATTGCATTTTGCTGTTGTCTGGAAATCTACTTGCTTTGTGTGCAGCATGAATCTAATCACTCGTGACATGTTAAAACAACAGGAGCTTGCTTGGCTGCACAGTAATCAGAAGTTGATCTTTTTGTGGCTGCTCAGTGAGTGTTTGATGTGCTTTAGAACCGCACATGTTGTTTCCAGCAGTAACCGCGAGTGTCGCCACGTCAACCAGGACTCAAACCGTCGGGAGGTTAATGTCTCTAAGCCTGTAGTCACTGATCCCTGCACTCATCTCTTAGCCTTCCAAAAACTACACCAAAGCTCTACAATACCTAGTAATTCAGTGTGTATCATGCTTTGTCGTGTGATCTGCTGTGTCTACGGACAAGGTCAGCAAACTATTTACATTACTTATACATGAGTAAGTAAAGTACTTCTCTTGATGGGAATCCAAACAGCTCTTTGGGAAATCCCGAGCAAACAACT
Source organism: Stegastes partitus (assembly GCF_000690725.1). Lineage (NCBI taxonomy): Eukaryota > Metazoa > Chordata > Actinopteri > Pomacentridae > Stegastes > Stegastes partitus. The sequence continues at coordinate 94,350 of NW_007578713.1, forward strand.
CTGCAGTATATCATGAAATGGATACAACACCGTAAACACATTCACAGAGGGCATAAACAGTTTGTGTGGAAGTTAGGAGACAAACGACAGAGGCTACCACTTCCCATTTACATCAGCACGTAAGGCATGTGGGTGGTTTTAAAGTCTGACATACACGCATCAAACCAGTGTCACGCTCAGCAATTCTTACCTATTTCTGTGTTTTCACAAGAAATCAAGGAGATTATCTACTTATTCCCTTATTGCAACAACATAGATGTGGCTTCTGTTTTCAGTTTTCTCCTTATTTTTGTCTTCAGTTCTAATTTTAGTAGCAGTTTGTTATCTGAGCTGAATTTCACCAACCAAAACCCTCCAGGTCTATTTTCCTCTGTTCTGGAAAGGGCTTTGCAACTTGTGTTTTGATAATGACCATTTAAATATACATTTTTTTAAACTCTTTTCATCGTTGAAAGTTAAAATATATTGGATACAGTTCACTACTAAAGGGTAAGTCTCTCTAAACACTAATAAAGATATGCGTAATGTACGTAAGTATAACAAACAATATAGCCAACAGTAGTGTTAACACAGACTGGACTTAAAAAGCAGACCCACTTTTTTCACACAATTCCCAAGCTGGACATTTTCCTCTTGTTTGAGAGCAGTGAGGAAACCCTGAGCTCATCTATAAAACAAACAAACATCTTGTCCTGTATCATATGACTGATGTTAGAGACAACAAGCCTGCAGACGACAACACGACACCAGATGCTCTCAGTCTCCTGGTATACACATCTGACGTCGCGAGGGGATCAGAGACACATTAGGCAGATTCGTACCGCTGACATCATGATTCGACCCTGACACGTTGTTTGGGGGAACACTGTCATAACATCTCAGAGACACAATGAAATCCGTAACCCTCTCAGATTCTTGTCATACTACCCACAGCTCCTTTTCATGTTATTTCCAAAGCTCATCACTTGTTAAGTCACCGTGCAGGAATGTGATCTTGGCGGTCAGACGTAGGACTCCTTGAACTCGCCACCGCACTGCAGGACGCTGTCATAAACCACACGTCAGAATACAGTACAACAATGGATCTCAGAAATGTCTCTCGCAGAGCTCTGGCGGAGGTTTACTGACCTCCTCTAGGCTGTCTGTGCATCTCAAGAGAGAAGTGAGATTCAAAAACTAAATCCAGCTTGCACTGTAAATGCAGCAAGTTTCTGGCAGCTCCTGCTCCCAAAAAAACTCCTCTACTGTGAGTCAGATTTCAGTTTAAGTTGATAAATGCAGTGTTCATTTTCTCGAGTTCACTTCAGTATGTTTTATTACTTTACTTTAGGAGACCATTAACTTTTGCATAAGAATATTTTTACTGTTTATGTTGTCTGTAGATGAATAATTATCAGATGAAAGTGGTTGTTTATTCAGTAAAAACCTTCTCATATATCTGGAGCTCCAAAAAAACAATTAGACATTATGTACAGAAGATTGTAGCTCTGTTAAATAGTTTACCAGGTACAGCTAGCTGAAACTAGTGTTAAAACTGCCCATTTAACTCCAAAATCATCAGACTGTGGTCCTGTTGAACTGTAGTTCATTATACTGAAAGGTGTTTTTGCCCCCCTATTTATAACCAGCGCATCTACAGGCTTATGGAGGACACGTTTAGAGGGTCCATTTTTACGACATGTATTCTTTTTTTCTTAAAGCATTTTTTTTGTAAGCCATTTCATTGTCTGCTGCACAGTTTCTGTAACTATGATTTGATCTATATGCCTTCCACTGTGAAGACAGTCTATACAGGGGCTTTTAATTGATCTCATCTGGGATTCCTTTAGTCTTTTTCCTGTTTTACACCCACACACGTGAAGTTCATTTGTGTCAAGTCATCTTTTATTTAAGCGTCGGTGTCCATATATCACAACAATATGATCTAAGGACAGGCCAAAAAAATGAGAATTTCTCACAATAAATGCTTTACCGCTTATATTTATGTACTTCATATGAATAATAGTTTGATTTTACTCCTTTAAGCTGGAATGGATTTGTTTTTTAAGGCTTGTGTTAGGTTATGAGCACGTACAGGAAACAGTTATTTTTTGACAGTGTCAAGCCCTGATTTATTTAACTTTTGTTGCAGACATCTCTAAATACCTGCAGGTTCCTAGAGTCAAATGACTTGTTTTATAACAATGCCTGAGAATAACACAGCATTTCCCTTTTTTAGTGCTTTTAGCTGCTTTTCTTGCAGAGCAATATGTCTTTTTTCCATTCTAGAGATCCTAAAATTGAATCTCAAGAGGGACAGACAACATCTCACCAAATCCAGACATTCATAATTGATTTGTTTCTATATGAGCTTTGGGACTCATACTGCTCACTCCTCTGACAGATTTAAACCTCTCCATCACATTGAGATATTCACCAATCTGTCATCGAGTGGCTAAAGCAGACTGAAGATTTTCCCAAAAGCAGCACAGCTGGGAACCGCCGCAACTCAACAAGAGCAGGACAAAACCTCAGTTTGTAAGAACATATACGGAAAATACACCCGAAAAAGGAATGCAGTCACATTGTTCTTTGTAAACAGATGACAACCAGAGTGGGCCCACAAGACGGCAGAGAGGGATTCATTTTCTGGTAAATCTCAAATTTACAAAACAATCCTTGAACTGAAGCCGTGTTGGGTGTAAAAACTTAAGCAAACATCTCTGAGATCTCAGAAGTTGTCCAATTGTTCGGTGTCAGTGGAGCAGCTCCAGTTCTTGTCTCTTGATAAAATGAAGAGCCAAGTGGTTATGTATGTGTTTTCTTTCTGTGTTTTTTGTGAATTCTGCTGCTCTGTGCGGTAGGCTGACAGCAGAAAATGTTACATGGAGGTCAGATGGATAAATTATAATGCGGTTTCACTTTCCAAGAAACTTATCTGACAGAGGATAAATCCTGCTGTGATCTAAAATAAGGGATGCACAGTACTGAAGATTCATTGATATCCGTCATGTTAGCTAAAAAATGTATCAATGCCCATGCATGTTCAGTTCTATTGGCAAAAACCTTTGTTCATTTAACTTTTACTTTCTCTCTTTTAATGATTCATTCAAAATATCTTGGGAATTGGAGCTGCCATCTTGAACTAGTGATGCCGTTTGTACCACAGTCAGAACTGACCTAATGACATCCAATTCTGACTTCACTTTTTTTACTCACATGAGCGAATCTTTTATCATTTAGTTCCATTATAGTTTTTTTTTAGTTTTCTCTCAGCTTGTATATTTTTATACCTCATACAGAGTTCTTTGTGTGAATGAAAACAACAAAGAAACACATTGTGACTTAACATAACAGCAATAAACAGCAGAAACAATAACTACATGCCTCAAGAGAATATTTTCTTTAAAAAGATTTGCATACTCGGAAAGCCGCAGCACCTATGATGAACAGTATAATTCAAGCAGAACCAGGAATATTGTCTGTTTTATTGACCACACTCTTCTTTCCTGTGAACAACTTGCTGCTTTCAATACCAACAATAAAAACTTTACACTGATAATTCAAGTCTGTTGTGCTCTTGGCGGCTAATGTAGCCTCTAACCTGCAGCAGAGACGTGGAGCAGCTGCAGAGGTCTAGTAAGCTCATTTCCTTCTAACTCCACACCAACAGGTATTCTGGACTTTTTATTCATCACTTGAGGATGTTTATCAAACTTATGGAACATATGCAGTAGTGCTCTGGTACACTCTGATGTGTAAAAATTATGAGACAATGAAAGTTTCTCTTTCATTTTTTTTCCAAACCAGAATATAATTGGTGCACATTAAAGAAGTCTAAGGTGTCTGATTTTCATAATGTATGTATGCTGAAGATGTTGCTGCATTCTTATCTGAGAACTTACCGTAAGAGGCTCGCCTCCAGCGACAGGCCTGTAAGTGATCTTGTAGTTCTGGACGGCGCCGGGGGCGTGTTCCCACTTGGCGGTCAGACTGGTGGTGGTGGCGTTGATGACCCTCAGGTTTCGTGGAGGCTCAGATTCCACTGGAAGCAAACAGATACAGCCAGTGAGATAAACGATACAATCAGTGCATCCTGAGAATGATGAGGATGATGTGGATGATGAGGATGAGGATGATGGCGAAATGATGATGCTCGGACAATCCGGGGGGTCACGGAGCTGAAAGGGTCAATTTTAGGATGAAAGCAGCAGAGTGATGAGGTATAAAACAGGAGCAGTGATGTGGTTGATGGAGATGTTCAGAGCAGAGCTGGAGTTCAGTCACTTTACATTCAAGTCAATTATCTCAGTTCAGTTTGTTGATATCAGTAACTATGGAGCTGTTTTCTGGGTTACAGTTAGAGCCTCGTAAACCTAACCCTAACCCTATAATCATATATTTGTGGACTATGACCAGTAAAAAGGCGGCTCTGCGACAAAAGGATTCTCTAAAAATTCATGAGCACTCTCACTTTTGGGAATTATATCTCATAACTTAGGGGGAAACTAGAAGAAAGTTAAGGATCACTCAAATATGTTCTTTGATAAGGGGCATTCTAAAATAAGTTATGGTACAAAATGAATTTGGGTAAAGATAGACCAGAACTCAGAGACAGAGTTATTCCACTGACTCCCAACCCTACAGCAGAACTGCTGAACAATAATGCCACAACATGCAACAACATTAACTGAATGGTTGAGGTGAACATGTGATGACATGATTGAATGACGTTACAATGTGAGATGAATGTGACAAAATGGGAGAAGGATGGAACCAAAACGACGACGATGGTCTGTGGAGGATGACGTGTTACGGTCAGTTGTCACACTTCTTGCATTTGAAGCTCTAAATCTACGTTCACACCACGATCTAATGCACGTCTGCAGATCAAGGCAACAATTTGCAAATGTAAATTTTCTTGAATCTAAGTTGTAGTGTAATCTAAATATTACAGTAAAGGCCCTACAGTTTCATTTACCTTACTAAATCAAATAATCACGTTAGGACTCTACAGTATCATATATTATAACAATAAACCTGATTAACTTAAATATTGATGTTAAGTGCACACAGTCCTACAGGCTCTAACAACTTACCTAACTAATGTTACACTTTGTAATCCCTTTGTTTGTTAGTCAGAGGCTCGCTGAAGACGAAGAAAGAACTTTTTTCATTGTGAAAAGAAGATGCTTGGCTTATTTTTGATGACGGCCAGGTTCAGTCCTTTACTCGGAAAACCATAGTTGTCTGTATCAGAACACTTCACAGCATTCCATTTTTAATCCATGGCCCAAACAAAATAAATCAAGGAATTTAAATTCATGATTGTGACTTTGTTAAACTTCTTTTGGCTAATTTCAATTATTTTAACTTTTCATGTATGTTAGAAAAAACTGTAGAGTAAGACTACGTTTGTAAAGGTAAATGTAAAGTTCTACATGATAGTAAAACAAGTGTATTCTGTAACAAATTCCTTATCAGCTGAGCCTACAGTAAAGCTAAAATTATTACTTTAAAAAACCTAGTAAAAAGGTAGCTGTGACGATCGTTTCTTTGGTCGTAGAAAATGATCAAATATCAATCAGCTGAGTTCTGAGGTTGCCAGTGGTGTGAACGCACAGTGAAGCACTGAAATGCACATACATGCAATTAAGAGAGAAGAAGTGTGTTCCGTTTAACATCGTGCTTCATGGACCACACAAAATCATGAACAATACAATGAAATGGAAGCTGTCCTTTTCTTATGACATACCCACTGCACTCCTTGACACTAGAAAGAGATGTTGAGAAGACAACGACGTTATTTTAATGCTGGATACATCTTTGATTGTAAATTATCATGGAGGCTTGTCGGGAGCTGATGAGGTGAAAGGAGGGGGGGAGGGCTTGCTTACGTGTACGCTCGTTTCCCATCAAGTCTTCGCTCTCAGATTCGTCTGGGTAGATAGCTGTGACGGTGACGGTGTATTCAGTGTCGGGGTCCAAGTTCTGCAGAACGTTGGAGGTCTCATCATTGTTCAGGATGGCCTGGAGGTGGACAAACACAAGAGAGAAAGATGTCAACAGTCTAAAAGAACACTTAGGAAAATATGTTTTTGAGTAATCTCACTCATCCAGGCTGTAAAGGGACAAAGAATGAACATATATTGTGTGGTTTAAAATGTTTTGCTGTTTGTCAAATTCGGTTCTTTTACCACAATCGGCTATTCTCTGAAACCAGATACTTGAGCCCACACGGCACCAAAGGCAAGTGCTTGGAGAGCTTGTTACCCTGTGTTGAGATGATGTTCAACTTTGTCCTGGATAGCATAAATATATATATGGTGGAGAAGGACTTTGGAGTTGTTGGAAGGTGTATTTTTTTTCATTTTTCACAAGTTATCCATCAGGCTAACAGATCTTTCTGTACCCTGTGTCAGTGCTAAGTAAGGCTAAGCTAATGCTAGATCTATGTCTGCATGGTTTAAAAAGTAGTCCAATCATAGAAAAAATGCAAAATATCAGCTCCAGTAATTGTTTGACCTCTAACATTTAGCCTGTCTTGTGTCTCGGGCACGTAACGACAAGAATTTATGACTTATAATCACTTGATTTGATGCCGAGATGGTCTTATCAGACAGAAATGTTTTGTGGTCTGTGTTGCCGTTGGCCTCGTACCCTTGTGGAGGAGTGCAGTTCACTTCTGCTGTTGCTTTGACCAGTTTTCAAATATGTCCACTCCTCAAAGCTTTTACATCCAGTCAGATGAGAAATGTTTTTAAAATGAGAAACACTTGAATTTGAAGACAAACAGCAGCCTTCGTGTTTTGAGTCCAGGTGTTCCGGTGCAAAACCACATGATCCTAATTTCTTTCTTAAGCCTTTTTTGTGCTCAGTCACCTGTTAATGAAACAAGCGCTCTTGGTGGCAAACTGTTAAATACAAAGATATGCACTTGTATATTCATCACAAAAGGTAGAAAAAACTGCAACTCTGGATCTTGTTTTGTCTCAGTGGCACGCAATGTCTTTTATCTTTGGACTTTCTGTTGAATCTGCTTTTCTTTACAAGTGGCTCTGTTCTGTTACAGCCAAAGAAGGACGCCCTGACAAAGTAATTTCTTCAGCAAAATCAATAACACAAAACATTCACATTCTTCTTTCAAAAGGTAGTTTGCAACACTTTCGCACACAGCAAGACCAACGGCTCTTTCAAAACTTGATCGTGCAGATTTTAATTCACATTATTAGAGAAGCATTCCACATTATTCTGTTTTAAATGGTCCATAAATAAAGTCTCATACTGTGGCACTCAAATATAAACTAAGAATTTGGGATGGTTTTAATTTCATCACGGATTCTTGTGCTAAACTATGTGTCGGGTGAGGAGGGCCAAAGCATAACCAGAAGAAAACAAAGAGAGCATTATTGTTGCTTTTGTTGAACTGGATGTTTTTACTTAAGTCTTGGCTCACACAGTAAGTAAGTTTTGCGAGGCATAGCAGTTTTAAGGCATCTGTGAAACGAGAAAGAATCGTTCGTAAGATCTTTTTCACTTCTGTAATCAGAAAAATCTCAAGTGACAGTTCTACAGACAGACGGATTTACTTTGCATTTAAACAATGCAATCCTCAGTTTCATAATCTTTTATAAACTCAATTAACCGTCGCTGGGGAGCAGTCCACATGTTAGAGGGGCAGGATTGTTACGGGAAGGTTTAAACTTGAAGTGCCTCCGAAAATCGGGACAATTAACTCAGCAACTGCAGGTGTGCCTGAATGCTCCTCAACTGAACTCAGAGCTTTGCTGCTGTATTCGATTTTAAGGCTCCAATTTTAATCGGAGGAAGGAAACACTGCTGAGCTACAGGCTACAAGCTCATTCAGTGGTTTGCTATGGACGAGGCAACTGGAACCAGATGTCACTGCAGACAGACGGTTCTGTCCAAAGCAAAGCTCATTTGCATATTTAAGAGAAAACTCTTAGATGGATTATTTATCCAGCTGTTGAAAATTTATTTTTTGAGAACAAACAGAAATGTGAAGTGGACAAAACAAATCCAAGTTGCCAGGTGTTTGCCAGGGTCTTAGTCAGTTTGAGGCATTGTGCCCTTTTTCCAAGCGCTGAATGTCACTTTTAGGCAAAACTCGTCTGGACACACAAAAAAATCTGCTTTTTTTTTTTTTTTTTTGCATTAATTGGTCAATATTCAACTGATGAATCCACTGATGAACGATTCACACAAAGCTCTTTTTTTTTTGAGGCCTAAACTGATTTTTAAACTGATTTCCAACCTTCACAACAGAAATTGGTTTCAGTTCATTTTAATAAGCTACAAATAGAAACTTACAAGGGTGGGAAACAGATATGAGAGATAATTTGCTGCAATAAACACATGTAATTCTTAGATTTTCTTTTTGTAAAAAAATGGCATCTTGTGCATTAGAGTGGTTGTGTTGAATTAGAGTTGAAAGCCAAACGGCACAAGTACAAGCTGTGATGTTGAATAACTACAACTGGTAGATAAACAATATGCCAAGATTGGAGTCTTGAGAAAGATGCTAAAAATATATATTTGTTCTTTTTTTAATAAACTGATGTTCAAGCAGCTGACTCCAGAAATGGCTGTCAGCACTGAATATGTGTAAACACAGGTGATCTTTCCAATACCACACAGCAATATAATGTCTGTAGGACAAGCTTACCGCTGAGACAATGAAGTTTACTCCACTAACACTGGCAACATGATGAAAAAATGTAAAGAAAAGAGACTCCTCATTCATTGTTTCTTCGATTTAATGAGGCGTAAAATGAAAGGGACCCTATCTGTTTTTATCTTTGTCTTGACTGGGAAAGATTGCATTGAAAACAGGCTGTAGGTGAAAAGGAGCATTTAGTAAGCAGCCTCTCTGGTCCCACACTTGCTAACTTACAAACTGGTAGTTGTTCTCGCCCCTCTTGGTCCAGCCGATGCGGTAGAGGGCCACATCTGGGGCTCCATGCTCCCAGGTGGCTCTGAAGGAGCTCTGGGTCACCTCAGAGAACTGCAGGTTCTTGGGAGCAGGAACAACATCTGTTCACAGAAACCAGAGAGAAGACAGAGGTGTTTACGAGGATGCTTTCCTGTAGCTAACTGCCATTTGTAGGTCAGTGTGTGTTGTCAAATAGGTGTGTTCGAGTTACATGAAAGTGTATATTTTGAATGCTCGTGTGCTTGTGTCAGTGAGGAGAAGATTTTAAACCTTGACAGAAAACGTTTGAGGACATTGTATTTAGCCCTTATTTCTTCATAGGGCTGTTTAGAGAACACTTGGCTTAAAGTTAATGGTAGAGGATCCTTAAAATCAGACTGTGATTTTGTTCCACTTCATACATTCAGTTGAACTGATGTTCAACCTCATCAACTTCTTGTTAAAATAACTTTTTTTGTATTTGGCCATAAACCAGTGGCAACAACAAGATCGACAAAACAAATTAGACAAAAACATCACACTTTCTCATTTATAATTTGAGGAAAACAATTCAACAATATGACATATCAGTGAGCAGCAATACTATGTAAAGCTGTTTTCAGTTCTTCAAATGAAGCTTGCAGGAACTTTGGCCCTCTCCTATGTACAGAGCAACTTGAGCTCTGTGATGTTAGTGGGTTTCTTCACATGATCTGCTCACTACAGCTCATTATACAACATTTCTATTGGATGAGGGTTGGGACTTCGTCGTTCCAAAGCGCTAACTTTCTTCTTCTTCTTCTTCTCCTTCTTCTTCGGTGGAACAACTTGTGTAGTGTAGTGTACTTGTCTTGCTGCATGGCTCACTTTCTCTTGAGATTCAATTCCCAGACAGATCCTGACATTTTCCTCTCGAACTGGCTGATAGAATTGGGAATTCATTGTTCCATCAATGATGGCAAGCCGTCCTGGCACAAATGCAGCAGAGCAGGCCCAAACCAAGATATTACCACCACCCTGTTATACAGATGGGATAAGACTCTGATTCTGGAATGCAGTGTTTTTCTTTCTTCAAACATAGTGCTTGTTATTTTGATCTCATCCATCCACAAAATATTTTTCCAGTAGCCTTGTGGCTTCTCCGCGTGATCTTCAGCAAACTGCAGAAAGGCAGCAATGTTCTTTGTGGTGTGCAGTGACTTTCTTGTTCCAACCCTGCCATGTAAACCATTATTGTTGCTCATTGCTCTCCTTATGGTTGACTCATAAACATTGACTTTAGCCAGTCTATGAGAGGTTTTCAGCTGGTTAGAAGTCACGCCGGGTTCCTTTGGGACCTCGAGGACCTTTGTTGGTCAACTTCTCTTGGAGAGATCGACAGAGGTCTTACATTTCCTCCAACTGCTCACAGTCTTGTCTGTGAATTGGTGGAGTCAAAATACTTGCTCAGGAATCTCCTTTGTTCATGCCATAATGTACTTCCACAGATGTGTAGTGAAGATCAGACTTTCTTTCAATAAAACACAGTGCCAACTCAAACCTGACTGTCATCCCATTGACTGAAAATACCTGACTCTAATTTACTTTCAACATCACTGCTCATCTTGGAGGTTCACATATGTTTTGCCACTCTCAGATATGTAATATTAGATCATTTTCCTCAAACAACCAAGCATAACAGTTGGGTCTCAAATTATTTACCTGGGTTCCCTTTATCTACTTTTAGGACCTTGGTGAAAAACAGGTGATGATTGAGGTTATAAAATTACAGAAAGTAGAAAAAAAGCCTCACATACTTTCAAGCACCACTGCGACCAGGGTCACAAACGGTCTGTCTTTCTTTTGCTGTTAAGCTGCTGTAAACATAACTAAATGCTGCCAACAAATTCCTACCAGTGATGGCGGTTCCAAGCATCGGGGCTCCGGGTCCCTCGTCGTATATCGGGGTCACGGCCACGTCGTACTCAGTCTGGGAAATGAGGCTGGTCAGCACTAGGGTGGTGATGTCACCCTCGACCTCAGCCTGCCAGTGCCAAATTTAATTGTTAGTAACTGAAAATCATTCCCACAGTGCACACCTGCATTAAGGCCCACAATTCCACAAACTGCAACTGCAAAAATGGACTCAAAAATTTGTAACTAATAACAGAAAAACCTACCCCTTACTCCAATTTTGCTATTTCTCTTGTTGTATAAAGTGGGCAGTGAAAATGAGCAGGTGTCCATTAATTTCTAGTAACCAGACAGTACCATTGGACACCTATAATGCAGCTATTTGCAGTTCTATGCTGCCACAACTAAAGAGCTTCTTGGTAAGAACTGAGCAAAGTTATTTTTGAATCTGGACAATAACTACTGTCATTTCAATTCCTCGAAAAGAGGTCTTTTAAAGTGCTCACAAAGACCCAAAATTCAAGCACCTATCCATCCACAACAGGGCAACTGCATCTGCTGAGGAAGATCATGTCATACGTAACCCCACAACAGCTACTAAGGTAAAAAGGTTTGGTTGACTGATTGTTACAAGGTCAATAATGAATCTTGAACCTCCATATTAGGCAGACAAAACCAAAGTGAATCAATATTTATTTGATTCCATGTGGCCTTTTGTTTTCACGGGGCCACTGCTTTAGCTCTATCAAAAGTTATTATGTGATTTGGAGGTTTTTGAAAGTAATCTTTGATTCTATATGAGGAATTATAATCCTAACCAAATGAAGTGAAGGTAAAGAAAGTAAAATATGAGTATTTATAGGGTTGGAGGGTGGCAGGTATCAGGGCAAAGCTTTGGTGTCTAAAACGCTGAGACATGTCTCCTCAGTCAGGTATTCTATTTCAGAGAAGAGTTGAGTGGAGTAAGCAGCAGCAGAGTAAAAAAACTCAGCAGGCATACATCCAATGTGTGTGCTCTGCTCCTTCCACAGAAACAACAAGCCTTTAGCGGTAATCTTTGAGAGGAGTTGAGCTGGTGCGTGTCATCTATTAGAACTTTCTGGAAACATCTCACAGGTGTCCACCGACAGCACCTTCGGTTGCCGATTTATCCGAGACTGTTTGTCCTCTGCTGACATCCAAGTGAGAAATTATGAGGACAGAGAGGAGCTGGGCTGACGGCCTGAGTCAGCGTTCCTCTGCCAGCTGACTGCTTTTCTCATAACGACGCGCCAGAAGAGTGGAGCTGCTGCTCCGCCCCAAGGTCGGCTGTAACTCATGGTCTTTGTTTTTGTCACTTTCCCAGAACGAAGATATCATGGCTGACTAAAATTTGACCCTTATGAAGCTCTCAGTGAGGTTTTATTGTTTAAAGCCAACTCTGAAAGACCTTTTTCAGTCACAAACTCTAAAAAAAGTATAGTTTCAGAGTTTGAACTGTTTGATCCAATGACATTCAGAAAGGCTACATGAGCCATAATAAATTATATTAGACCATTAATGTGTGCAGGGAGCCATCGGGCTTTGGTGAGCATTTTCTATGGGCTGTGAGGCTGCAGAAATATGACTTAATATTAATAGGATTTTTCAGTTTGTGTGCTCAGGGCTGCAATTTTTGAATACGTATGAACTTTTCCTTAACACACCCATGATTTTATTTTACATGCCACCGATTTTTCCATGGAGTTTTCAATGCTGTAACACCCAGTTAGCTCAAATTACATCTCCATGTTTATTCATTATGGTTAGAAGCCAGAAAACCGCTCTCAGGCTCCTATTAACAGTTTTCAGAAAGCTACATTTTTTCAGAACATTACTGTCGACAAAGATCCAAAACTAAAGAAAAACATTAAATATGGCAAAATCTAAAGATATTCTGTTTCTGATGTTAAACACAGAAAAGCGCAAAATCCTCATGTCTGAGACATTAGAACCACAGAATATTTTGTGTTTTTGCTTCAAAGACACTACTTGACAATTAATAAATTAGCTGTCTTTCAACTAATCAATTGTTTGACAAATTGTCCACACCTGCACCTATTAGACTTCTAAATTCTTTTGTCACAACAATGTGTAATAACCTCTGACATATTTCATATTTTATTTTAGAAACCCCACATTTGGTGTTACGTAGCTACTCGTCAGATGGAGGTAAAACAGAGAGATAAAACTGCAGTTTTACCTCTTTCAGGTCTCCCTCCTCTGGTTTGTAGGTGATCATGTATTTGCGGACCGCTCCAGGAGCAGCATCCCAGTTGAGCCTCATGGTGCTGTGAGTAACATCAGTGATTCTCAGGACTCCAGCAGGAGGTATGGGCACTGAGGGAGGACATGGAAACTACATCTGTTAAAACTTTATCCATCCTAACCAAAGTACAAAAACATTTCTGAGCCCAACCTCACTGTCAATATGAAGACATTAAAAGACACTGACTGACGTGGTGGGACCAAAACTTACTCAACAGCTGAAATGCAGACAGCAGATTCTTTTAGATTAGCTATGCATCTGTTTTCTATCTATAAGTTCCAAATCCAAAATATAAACTCAAGTATGTGGGAGATGTGATCCAGCCCTTTTAAAACACCATGGCAATAGTACAACATATGTCACATTTTCATCTTTCTGATGGTCCTTGAGCTGCTCATTTATGAAATGCTCTTCTATCAATAAAATGTACCAAATTTAAGCTTAAAAACTTGATCGTTTGTCAAAATTACTGTGTTCTACATGTCTCGTTTTAAAAACACCAAAAGAACCGATTTGCACCAGATTCTGTAATAAGTTCTGTGGTGGTTGGTGTAACCATGAAGCCATTAGTGGCTCGATCACATGACAAAAATTCAGGGACATTTCAGCTGAACTGAGATGAACTGCAGGCTGTGTTTACACAGAGCAAAGAGGAGACAAGTATAGAAACAAATTAAAAACTGGTAACACCTGAGGGCACCTGGAAAAATGTACATGCTGGTTCGTTTTTTTTTTTTAGATAAATTAAATAATGACTAAGCATCTCACTAACTGCTAAATGAGCTTCAGTCTAATGACTACTGCCCTGTAAAACAATGCTCCTTTAGCCCTGCAAATAAGGCTCATTCAACCACATTGTTTCAGCCTCAATTAAACATCTGCAGAGCTCATGTTCTGAACAGTACAGAATCCTTATTGTATTACGTACAGGTGACTCCTCTTCCCTCCAGAGGTTCGCTGGCAGCTTCACCGTACAGGGCGTAAATTGTGATGGCGTACGCTGTGTTGGGTATCAGTTGCACCAGCTGGGTGCTTGTTACATCTCCGCCAACACGAGCCTAAAGAGGGATAAAAAGGAGGGAAAGAGAAAGGGTTGGAGGGCAGACAGGAGAGAGAGGAACACAGGTGGAGGTCGGACAGCAGAGGAGAGAGAACATATGGTCTTATTTGTTTGGTTTGTTTTCTTTACTTAACACCTGGTGAACAGGCCTGATTCTTGTCCCTGCTCTCCTCTTGGAAACACACACTGGTTCTGTGTAAGAAAACTGCACTAACACTGCTGATGAGACTTCACAAACTGAGCATGAGCACCACAATGTTCAGATGTAATGCCGTCACCAGATTCAATCCAGTGCAATTTATCTCACATTCCCTACAGCATATAATATGACCAGAGAGACATACATATACACATGCACACATACTTTTTGGCTTGCAGATATTTTTCCCAGTTTCGGCCCCTTAGCTACAGTATACAGTGAGACTTAACAGTTATCTTCCAAGTTTGTGTCAACAGTTTGTGGTTGTCCTCGTTTGGTGTGGATCCAATACCCTTAAGATGAACTGGCACATAATGCGAGCCAAATGTTATTACCCAGCTTCACTGTTGAGTCTCATTAATGTTTCTGTAGCAGAAAGGGAGCCCGTTACTGCAGCCAGGTTCCAAAATCTTTACATAATGTATACAGCCAAAAGCATGTCAATACCAAATCACATTACTGACTTCTATTGTCCAAAGTAGAGCAGTTTGTTAAACCTTTGAATAAGTTTGTACTTCTTTGCAACCGCACAAAAAAATGTGCAAACACTAGCATGAATAAGTCATTTAACTGGTCTTTTGTTGTATTTCATGTAAAATAGTTTATTTTGCAATGTAAATTAATGCTCTGCTTCATTTTAGAGTCTTGATCTAGACTTCAGGTTCAAGTATTTTGCAGTAAAGACCACCTCGCTGCAGATTAAACCATCCCTTAAATTGTCCTCGGGTGTATAATTGCACATTTAACACAACAGAGGTGCTCAGCTCCATCCGTCCAGCATCTGTTCTGTTTATATCATCTTGATGACTTCAGGCCATGAGCTAATCCTTCCCATTACCCAGCGTGTCTGAGGGCTCTGCTTTTTGTAGGCCTGGTCTAAGTCGGGCAGCTGAGGTCCACTTCCTGCTCTGTGAAGTGCTCATCATATCAACATCTGGAAGCAGTAAAACGACGCAAGCAGAAGCCGGCTCTTATAAAATAGATGTGGAAATGCTGAGCACACAAATTAAGATTTCTGTGGGTCCTTGTGTGAGTGTTTCTATCCTAAGCGTTGTGGTTTATTGCTCACATTGTAGAGACATTTGTTTCTTCACTCTCTCACATGAAGGGGACTCTATGCTAGTCCTCCCACTTAGCCCATTTAGTTGGAACGTGCTAGTTTCAGCTAACAGAGCTGATGTTAGTTTAACTAAGCTGCAGGCAAACCAAGGTAGCAAAGCTGACATAGCCTAACAATACACAGCTACTAACACACCAAACTAAAGAGGCACACGGCTAACAGAACTTAGCTTCAAGTGAAACAATATTAGGTAACAGGAACTAAAGCCAACACAACATTTGCAAAACTTAGTTACAATTCGTCCACCAAAAGCTAACAGACCATAAAGCTAACAACTCTTTAGTGGGACGAAGCAATCTGTTTATTGTTTGAGTTAATCAGTTGGTTTGTTAAGCTTTTACTTCCGCTATTTTAGGTATATGTTTTCATTATTTAGTATAAATAAGAAGTTACGCAAACATGAAATTCAGCTAGTTTCATAACATTTACTGTTTATATTCATTTAAAATTTTGTAGTTAATTGAGGGTTTGTTTCAGCTAGCTTGATTTTTTTTGTTTTTGTTAAAGTTTGAATTTGTTTGTCTGGTTAAGCTGAGCTAACATAACAGTTCTTCAACCTTAGCAATGATCCTAACATAGAACTATACATGTGATTGTTTAAGGAGAATACTGGCTAACCAATGTCAGGGGCATGTCTGTGAAGCTTCTCAGTCATCCAGGTCATGGTTATTCTCGTAGATTAATCGTAGATTAATCGTACTCCTCCCCCTCATAGTAACAACTTCCAATTGAAACTGAAACTCAGGTGTTAATGGCTCCTTCAGGATATAAGTATCTGGAACTCCCAACTAGTCAGTCAGAACGGATGAAGCCTCTTGGATGAGAGGTGAAACGTCTTCAAAGAACTCAAGCAAGTCCAGTTGTTACGATTAATCTACAAGAATAAAAATGTCAGGGGCAGTTTCTGCAGCTGAAACATGCACAAAGGCTCAGACTGCCCTCAAACTGCCCCCAAGTTCTTGTTGTGGAAAACAGCCTTTTAGTTTTACTTTATAAAGTAATTAAATATAATTACTGGTGTTTAAGAAGACATCTTGTAAATTCTGAACTAGTTCTACATCAACAACTCAACCTTTGATGGTAGCATCACTTCACCTCTCTCTCCAGCTGATCCTCTGTGGCGTTGATGGGTCTGTACCGCAACATGTAGCCTGAAGCCCCAGCAGCTGCCTCCCAGCTCACCCTCATGGTGCTTGTGGTCTCATCATAGACATTCATGTTCTTCACAGCTGACAGCGGCACTGGGAGGACAAGAACAAACAGTTAGAGCAAAGAATGGCTCTGTGTAATACTAAGTATGTCTACATAAGTTTTCAGCGTGTATCGTGGCAGGATGGTGCTCTCAAATTCAATAATTTGATGTATTGTGAAGTGTCTCAAGAAGACTGAGAGAAACAATAGGAGATTTTTTTTGATGAAATATCCAACTGAAGGAAATCTTTTTTTCTTTTCTTTTTTTTAATGCAATATTTGACAGAGGTTTTGGCACAGTGAAGGGATAACGATACAAACAGGCAAGAAACATCAAGGTCATATTTTTTAAAATTCCAGCGCGTCCCAAAGGGATCATAAAGTTTTGTGCTTTGATGTGGAGAATATTTGGTATCAAATGTGCTCTCTTTCATTACAGAGTTTGCACAGAAATACATTTACATCCTATACATGTGCAATTAAGTTATAAACTAGATGTAATAGATGAATAATTAATCTTTTTGTGTGTGTTTGTGTGTGTGACAGTGAAAGAGATGTGGGGGGGGGGGGAACCTACAGCACCAACGAGGGCACCAGGCCAATGGAATATTTTGCAGACTTTAACTTTGAAACAGGATGCACCATTTTAAGCACCCATAAACGAGATTTTTGGCTTTTTAATAGAGTGGGTTTTTTTATAGTAAGTTCTGTCTCTTGACTGTTTAGCACCAAGTCAGATCAGTACCGGACACCCCCACCCAAACCCACAGCCCCCAGCCTTTACAGACTTTAGGTTGAAGCCACAGTGACAGTCCGCAGAGAGTGTTTCAAGATAAACATTATGGCCTAACTGAGTGTTAGCTTAAAAAATGAAAGTAAATAAAGCCACAATGATCAAACAGCTGCTGGCTGCCATTCAAGTCAATGACAACAGAACATTCACTTGTTGTTTTATGACAGTGGGAAACAGCTCATTGTAAAAATCAGTTGCACATTTAAGAACAAATAAAATGAACATTAAAGGACAAACGAGTGAATAAAAGCATATAGAGCTGTGCACTTAACAGGTCATTAAATTATATCAGTTTATTTAAGATATACACAAAGACCGCAGCCCTGATAAATAGCTTTTTAACTGTTGTCTTTATGACTCATTGTGATTCCCACTTCCCCCACGACAGACTATCATCAAATCACGACACCATGTGAAGCTGTTTGTGCTAAACCATTCTCCGCCTCAGATCAGATGCTAAATATATGTAGCATAAACAGAGATGTTGGACCAGATATGAAGGCAAGTAAACAAATTCCATCAATGTGTGTGAAACAGGATAACGAGCAGAGAAATCAAGTTGTTTATCTCACAAGCCATATGGAAGAAACAGAAAGCTTTCCCACAACAGTAAAACGCCACAGAGCGATGATGCTATCCGCCTTCAAACGTCCTCTTTAATCACGTCTGTCGACCCAAAGGGCAACTAGTGTCTTGTGAAAAAGCCATCGAGAGTGGAAACCGAGCGCTTCTCCCGTTAGGCAAAGAGGAAGTGAGTTTGAAGTCAAGAGGAGAGGGGGAAACAAAGTAAGAGGAAGGCAAAGAGGCGAGGAGGAAACACTCACAGGTGGTCTCGGTGCCCTTCAGAGGCTCGCTGCTCTCCTCACCAACCACGGAGTAAACATTGACGAGGTACTCGGTCAGAGGGGTCAGGTTTTCCAGGACTACGCTGGTCACCGTCCCATCAACTATCAGCTGAAATGATAAAAGATTTGGTTATCGTTCTGAGGCTGGTACTTGTCAGTTTCAATCCAAACAGGTAAAAATTATTTTATCAGTTCTTGCACATCAAGAAGTCTTACTGACAGATCAGTGGGATCAAGCCACATTGTCAATAAACCAAAGAACTCTGCACACTGCCAACCGTTGCACTTTTTGGATCTCACAACAATTATTATTTACTACCAGAACTCAGAAAATGGTGTCAAGTGCAAGAGTAGAATTTTTTCTTCAAGTTGCATGATCAGAGGACAAGCTGACCAAATGCCAGAATGCAAGTGAGTTCACAAAGGAGGAAACACATCAACATAACTCAGACATCCAGATCTGTTCACAGAATTGAGAGAGTTTCAGTTGTTCCTTTCTATTAGCAGCATGTCGTCGTGCTGTATGTTCAAATCTTGAAATGTTACCGTCACTGTTTCTGCAAACATTTACAATGGCTAAGACTGGCTTGTTTAGACTTGTTTAGGTAGTAATAGCACATAAGGTGAGCTGGGTGCTGCTGAAAATATTAGTTTCTTAGTTCATCATTTGTTCTGGTGCTATGAAACGCTGTGTGTGCATGTGTTTTTATATTTTCATAAAAGAATTTATAGTAAAATACTTCACAGATTTTTAAGTATCAAATTTGGCATGAAGACTTGTGAAGTTTTACTAGTATTAGTACTGACTATCAAATTTACAGTATCATGACATCCCTGCATGCTACATTTGCAAGATTTTAGGATACACATATCGTCATCCATTGTACCCTGAGAAAAATCTACTACATACAAAACTTATTCTGTAGCTATTCAGTAGCAGTGTGCAATTCTATCTGAAGAAATTTTGGTTGTTTTCAAAAAGCACAACATTTCATTAAAAAAAATAAATAAATCATTGACTGAATTCCTCCAAACCAACCAAATAAAATGACTGTAGCCTGAGTTCTCTGTATATTGTATAAGAAAAGGATGAATGTTGAACAAACTGAGAATAAAATGTTCTCTCTCATGCACTCATCAAAATGTCAAAGCTGAGCCTTGGAGAACTGAGCATGTTTTGTTTCAGAAAACTGGTCATGAATGTGATTTGCAGAGCCCATCTGAAAGGACACACGGCAGGTTAAAGTACGTGGTACTTGTCAGACCTCTGATATACTCAGGTTCTTAAAAATGAAAAAGACAGTTATCTATCTAAAGAGTACAAGAGCAGACCAGCATTTTTCTTAGGTCAGTGGTCATTTTTTTTCTCCTTCTCCTTTTCTTCCTCTGTTAACTTTGGCTGAACGTCCTTGTCAGGCATCAGTTTGACTCAGCTAATTGTACAGTACAACATTTAGGTGACATCAAATGATGGACACGAACACACTAGGACAAGTTTGCAAGTTAATGATGATTTAAATTGGACATCTGAAGATTCAGATGATTCTCTGGGATCTGTCAGTACGAGTTTGGTGGTGGTCCATCTGTTGTATTGTCAACATTAGATGGTTATTATCTGTTAAGCTGAAACTATAGTGGTGCATTCATGAGCTGCTGGGAAAGTCCTCCCATCCAACTTGGCTACTACTTGGTGTCACATTCCTGTGCTATTCTGCTGGAAAAATCAAATCCAGCAGAGAAATGACAACCAAACCTAAAGAAGCTGCAGCTTCACAGGCTGGTGGAGTGTTCAGCTGTGTGATCTGGAAAAAAAGCTCCTTCTTATCAAGTCATTTACGTCTGTAATTGATTAACTTCAACCTGTTTCCAATTGAAATCAAGTTCGAGCAACCATCGTTAATCTTTGCTGAATCAGGACATACAGACACTCAAGATTCTCAAAACAAGTTGATTTCTGTTGGAAACTAGTTGAAATGTTTTTATATAATTCAATTGTTTTCAGGGGAAAAAAAACATTTTGTGTAGCCAATTTTATATATAATTTACTGAATGAGATAAAGAGATCAGTTTTGGCCGTGTGCTTTGTGAAGCAGGGTGAGAAGCAACATAAGAAGCAGAATAAGAAGCAGAATAAGAAGCATAATAGCTGAGCTACCGAACACAAAGCAGCTCTTCTTAGTTCAATTCACATTCCAGATTAAACTGACCTTAACAGTGGTTTTGCATGTGTCAGTTAAATATGCTTACACCTTAACTTTCCAGATATTTTTCAAAACATGCAGCTGCATTTTACCTTTTATAGCATTTTATTCAACTATAAATGAATTTTAAATTCTCAAACATGTTACTGTTCACCTATAAGTCATGGTAGCTGTCTTTTTTCTTTTCTCTTGTTGGATCTGTGAGCAGGAGAGATGTGCATCAACAAATTGGTGACAAATTAATGGTGTTTCACACTGTTTTAAACTGTACTGAAAGTTTAAAAAAAAAAAAAGACTTTTAAGTCAAGCAAGTTTCTGATATGAGGTGAAAACCAGCATCTCTTATATTGTCTGTCAACTGACTCTGGATAAGTGGAAGAAACTGGATGGATGGATGGATGGATGGATGGATGGATGGATGGATGGACGGATGGACGAATGGACGGATGGATGGACGGATGGATGGATTCATAACTTTACTTGGACATTTGTCTTGTAATCAGTTAATATTCTCTCAAAGGCCAAAGATGTAAAACTATGTTCTAAAATATGTGTGTACACTTTACCAAGTGAAGTGACAGACTTAAGCTGAGCTGGAAGGACCTATAAGTGTAATGTTACCAACAACCGCTAGTCGCTGGTTTCAAAGAAAAAATCTCGGACTCTAATGAACTCAAGAAGCATTAACTTCTCATTAGAAATACTCTGTCAGTTGTGTTCTTTCAAATAGTTATTATGGTCTTCATCAAGACGTGATAGAGTGTTTGTTGTTAAGAACGATACCTGCTCCGACATTAGCCCAATGTGGACCGGTCGCTGTTGGTGTAAGTAAGCTATTGTTTTGCTTCAGTCAGAGAGGGGAGTGTTTCTACAGCAAGAAAGATAACATCTCAAACTCCCTATGTGGACGGTTCATGCTCCAAAAGGAAAATACAGAATGGGATGATGAAAAGCTGCAACTCTTATTTTCAAACGCCAAAAGTTCAAAACCACTCATGCAGCTCTTCAATGGGTTTGACTGAAGGTTTTCTAGATGACTCCTTATGATTTGAAAAACCAAGAATAACACCAACCGCCAAGTTGTTTGGAACTATTTACTGTATTTACATGTGTGCTTCGTCAAAATGCATAAATATCCCATATATACAGCGATATGTGTTTCCCCTGTGTTCAGCTTGCCATGGCCTCATCGCTGACTCTTCTCCTTACCGATTGTTTAATTTAGGAATTCACTCTCTTCTTGCACTGGTTGTAAATCACAGAAGATAAGACCTGCACTAAATACCCAGGATGTAAATATCACGTATCTCATGTTATATTCCTCGATGCTTTCCAGTCCAACGTAAACACGTGAAAGAAGAGAAAGAAGCTGTACAGTGAAGCGTCTCAGCCCACTGTGAGGTCTATAACATTAAACTAAGTGGATCCAGTGGAAACTCTGCTGGATTTCAGACGAGCCGGATTATAATCACACAGGCTCCATCTGACAAGAGCCAATAAAAGCACAAAGGATGGAAAAGGCCCAGTGCTCTGTTTTTAAAGACGGCACTGACAGGAGGTTAAGTGTAAACTAAATGCAGGCTCATCAAAGCAACTGGGATCCAGATTTCACATCCTTAGGGCCAAATAAACTGGGACTTTGAATAAAAGCCAGACCTGGGCATTTGGAAACACACCCAAGAGTCAGGTTTTGTGAGGTTTACCAGATAGGACGACAAATGCCTGAAAATGAAACAACAGGGGGCGATTTAAGTGTCAATTAGTCTGTTTTTGTGTGACTGACAACCTGTCATTATCTAAATTAACTGAAAGTCGTAAATCTCACCTGAATGGTGCCGTTCACAGGTAAACAAACAAAAGAGCTATCTGTTACAGTTTAGGGTCTAATGGGAGCCAAAGGGAATTAATAAGCAAACAAGATGCCAATTGATATCCAGGACCTTGTCCAACACTAACACATGGTAAACATAAAGGTTACCGTCAGAGGAAACACATTTGGGCAGATTCTAAGGAAGTTCTGTGAAATGGACCAATTATCTAAGTCTTTGGACCATTTAAACCTGAAACAACAGATTAAAATAGATCCCAAACAACAATGATATAACCAGCACTTTATATCAAACCCAGGTGGAGGAAGTGAGAAGACAAAATAGAGTACTTGGAGAGACGTGAGAAAGGACTGTTTGCATTTTCATTTTAGATTATTTTCTCTAGTAATTGATTATTTGTTTGGGTTATAAATTTTTGAGTGTTTTTTTTTTCTGTGTGTTTCATACATGGCTGCAGGCTTAGTTAGTGTTCTGCTGAGTATTGTTGTTTTTTATTTGAATTTCCCGAATGACATTGTAAACACGTTGAGATATACTAAACTGAAAAGCTTTATCTCACCTCCATGGTGGGTCCTCCAGCCACCATCATGTAAGTGATGCGATACTTCTCCACGGGACCGTCGGGTGCCGTCCAGGTGGCACGGAAGGAGCGGTGGGTCACCTCCGAGGTCACCAGGTTGGTGGCCGCCTCGACTCCACCACCTAAAACGGAACAAACACGACCCTGAATGTGATCCGACATGTCAAATATTTCACACTGTGAACTCTGCCGCAACAAATCTGCCCTCTGACAGTGAAGCTGTTGGCTGGCTGTATATTTCAGCTCTTCTGTGAAAGGCTTCATTTAAAACAGTTTCTCTCCTGCTGTGCTGTAAATCGTTTTTATATTTCCACGTAAAACTGATTTACAGACAAAAAGTAGTTCCAGTGTTAAACTTTCCATCTGTGTTGCAACATTCTTTGATGATCTGAAATATTCGAGATTGTCAGCGAGACCTTATTTAAATACTTCTACGAATTTGTTCCTGCACTTTCTTGCTTTTATCTTTTCAGTCAAGTCAAGCTGATCTTCTGCTTTTGCATTTTTAAGGTCACTGGATTTAATAATAAAACACTCGGCATAATTTCTACTCTCTACTTGTCAAGATTCATTCGTTTTATTATTCAAACAGGGTAAAAGCAGCTGTAACAAGGAAGCTAATATTCATGTCTATAACTTGGACGAAAGAGTTTATGTCGTCCTTCATAAGCAGAGTAACTCTAATGCCCTCAAGTGCCTGTAAAACCCGCTGAAAGCCTGTAGTAAAATTCTAAAAATTTATGGTTGTCAGTTTTAAAAACCATGG
Source organism: Stegastes partitus (assembly GCF_000690725.1). NCBI lineage: Eukaryota > Metazoa > Chordata > Actinopteri > Pomacentridae > Stegastes > Stegastes partitus. The sequence goes on from NW_007578713.1 coordinate 118,025, forward strand.
TTTTGTAAATTCCGGAAAAGCAGAACTTTCTGAAGCTACAAAGTTTCCATCTGACCTCCACCACCAGTAATTACTAAAAGGTGTAAATCTGACTCAGCGGTATTTAAAGAATATGCTGCATGTACAGCTGCAAGCAGCGGCCGAGCTCCATCACAGCTTTAAAAATTCAAACAGTAAGGACTCGCAGCTTCCAGGTGTCACAATCATGGAGTCATCATCAGTCATTCTGGATGAAAACTGGACCGTTTCACTAAGTTTGGTGCATTTCCATTATTGGGAATGGGAACTTCTTTTGGCCTCTCTTTTCAAACCTTGGGCCACGTATCTTAAAATGGACAGCATAACTCTTTTCCTACCTGGGCCCTTGACGCTGTTACACAGGTTAACAGTGAGGTCATCAACAATGTCCAGCAGGAACTGGAAGTCGTTGACGTTGTACATGTGAATCTCATCTGGGTCGGTGGCGATGGACCTCAGCTCATTCTCATCAGCGTTCTTCACACCTGAGAGAGAAACGTACCATTAGAACTCAGAATCAAAGATAACATTAAATATCTGCTTTGTGAGAGGTGACATGAATCTTAAACATGAGTCACCCCCTCATCCACCAGAGTTCGTGTTGTCAGCACATGTTGATAATCAGCTTTAACATATTTGGAACAAAAACTGAAAAACTTGTCGACTGAAACATGTTAAATCAATCACAAGAAACTATGTTCAGTGTATTATTTTCATCTAATCCTTTGTTAAAGTCAAATATTGTTTTTAATAACCACTTGCAGGTAACATTTTAGAGTTTGTCATTGCTAAATATTTCTTTTGGTTTTCTGCTATTGAAAGTTCACACACCGATAGCGTAGAGCTCGATGCCGCTGTCTCTCAGGTTCTGGGAGTTGAAGACGATTTCATCCTGGGACTTTCCGTCAGTGATCAGAACACCAATTTTTCGAGAGTCTGAACGCATCCCGACGTTGGCTTTGAAGTTGTTCTGGAGGATGTAGTTCAGAGCCATTCCTGCACGACAGCAATGAAGAGGTTTTACATCGTATTCAGCCAGTGAGCTCTCAAAAAGAGCATGTGTAGATTCTGTAAGATGAGGAAGAAGGACTTGAGAGTTTCTAATTAAATCACCTGTCATGGTGTTTCCTCCTTTATATGGCAGGTTGGCGATGGCGTTAAGCAGAGAGTCCTTGGTCGGGTGGGCGTTCAGGTGCCATTCGGTCTTTGGGTCTCCACTGTACTGAGCCAGACCTGCAGAAAACAGGCAGCAGCGAATTTAACCTAAGACAGACCGACTCTGACCGTCATCGCAAACCCACGCAACGGTGCCAGAAAAAACAAGTCAAGTAAAATAAACAGCAGTAAGCAAACATAAACGTGTAGTACAGAAATATCACAGTGCTGCAAAATCTACATCATCAAACTCATTTAATGTTAATGTTTAAACACCCCAGCAGCAGTAAAATGACTAAAGCAGCAACTGTCTGACAATATGTGACAGAAAACTAATCCTCTATATGACGGACTTGCTGCAATAACGGTAGTGAAAATATTACCAATCTGGACTCTGTCAGGGCCGATGTCAAACACGCTGACCATGCGAGCGATGAAGTTGCGGATGGTTTTAAAGTTGATGCGACCGATGCTCCAGGAACCATCGACCAGCAGCACGATGTCGGCCCTCGCTGTGGTCTTACACTGAGTGTCTGCAGAGAGACAGCGGGGAGGGGGAAGTTAGCGAGACACCTGAAACACAACAGACACCACCAAAAGTGTCTGTCCAGCCTTATGTTAACTGTTTGTGTATACGAAAGGTGAAAAAGTGAGAGGAAGGACTGTGGGGCACATCGGAAACAGAGAGAGAACTGAGGACAAGGAGTACGTCACAAAACTCAGACAATCTCAAGATGTTTATACAGCAGAATGTTTTTACACAGCATTATGCAACACAAATATTTCACACTCATAACATATTGTGCAACAGCTGTCACACTTCTGGATTATCTGCTGTCTTCAGGGGCTTTTTTTTTTTTTCCTTTTTCTTCCAGTGAATCGTTGATGGTTTTTTTATCCGGCAGCGAATCAGCCCTGTGGTCTTTTCTGGCTGACACTGAGGCTGCCCCCTCAGCAGGAGTCAGCCACTCTGACACTGTGATATACGAGGCCTCCTGATCCCCCGAGTTACTGCACATTCCTGCTCCAGGCACCTGCGGGGGTGAAAAATGGCCGCTCGTCCTTGTTTTTAGGACGACACGCCCAGCGGACGCCCAGCGATTAAAAATTGGGCCCCTGTGTGTGCAATTGAAAACAGGTTAGGAGACAATCAATTAAATTTTTTAGTTCTTACTCAGCAGGCTGCAGAGACAGATGCTTGATGCTAAAAGGAACTGAGTCGGATGCTTGGCCGCAGTCTGTTTGAGTTATACCACCGCCGGTAAACAACATGCTCATGTGTCCCTCCGATGTTCATTAATAAAAACAGATGTCATAAACAGAGGCAGCTCTGAGAGGCATCTAATAAGCTTCAGACGACTGCTGGATCCAGTGTCTCTGAGTGAGAGCAAAGAAAATATCCAGCTCGATGTGACTGTGGGATATAAATCACTAGTGGCATGCAGAATCCTGCAGAGATTAGTAATTTTTGTTGTTTTTGTGCTCAGGCCCGCGGCTGCTAAAGCTCCAAACCCTGAAATGGAGTAATTATTCACTTCGAAATCAAAAATCTGACAGAAAACTCCAGCAGACACTGTGTCAACACGGGGTTTGCTTTTTGTTTCTCGAAATGAGATACAAATCATTGGGGTAGGAGTATCTTTAGTTTCAAGCCTGATGAGGATTTATATGAGCTCTTGTTGGTATAATATATATATATATATATTAATGACCTTAGTGGCATGTTGAGAAAACGTCGTAGAAAAACTTAAAAAGCTAAGCACCAAAGGCTACTCCCAACTCAAGGTCCACCTAATAGCATCTCTACAAGCTTCCAATTGTTGAGGGTGTTGAGCGGTAACTCTGTCACCACAGACAAGACGAGCTCCATCTTGTGACAGCTCAGCAAACTCTGTTGCATACGGGTGAAAGCTCCAGATAAAGCTGGTAAGTGTGTCTTGAGTTGGGATTATTTGGTTTAACGTTAGAAACCTTTTAATGACCTCTATGTGTTTATGCAAAAAAAAATATTTAGATTCATAACGACAATTTAGAGAATAAATGAATAAATGTTTGCTTCCTTCCATAAGATTAGAAAAGTATCGTTGCTCATTAGGCTCCCTGTGAGGTTTAAATGAATGTCATTTCAAAAATGTCCAAACGGTGCTAGAAAAAAGTTTTGCCACTTCACTGTCAAGTTTTTCTTACTTCGTTTAAAAAGACATTCTTTTTAAGGAACAAAGAATTTAATGGGATGGAAAAAATCATGTTTTTGCTGTGTATAAAAGACGCCTCAGATCAGCTCAGCCCGACCATATGGCCTTGTCAGAGAGGCTGGAATAAAGCCTCCAGTAAGCAGCCTGCCATTTCAGAGCTGCAAATCTCAGAGTGGAACCTCGGAGGACCGTCCCAGCCTATTCCCTCCTCGGTGGGCAGTCGGTCACCGTGTCTGCTCTCCATTACAGCAGGAATTTGTGCCCAGGGTCAGCACCTCCTCGGGGTCTTATGAGAAGCATAACATTTTCCTAGCTGCATGCATCCCTGCAGCAGCTAAAAGCTCTGTAATTGCAAACAGAGCCCTTTTCCACTCTTCAGACAACATAAAAATGGGAAGTATCTACTTTTGCATGACTAAAGAAACATTTGGCCAGCAGATACTGAGCACAGTAGTAAGTTGTGTAAGCTAATGAAGATATGTGTTTGTGGCAACGGCATTACAGGTCACCACATTGTAGGGTGGCTGCTCACACACTGACTAAAAATCTAACATGTGAGGTGGTCAGGGAACACGTCCAACTGGGCAGGTTATAAATGGCAGTGTCAACACTTGTCTGTTAAAGAGCATGTCATTTTGCTCCATATGAGATAGGAGGGAGGTGACGAAACACGAGCCAAGCAGCTCAAAATGATTTAAACTAATCATAATCATTTCCACCAAGTTTTGGTAAGCAATCCCAAAGTGAGAGTGATAGTAATTCCCTTCGACAATGAATAATTCAGCCTTCTGGCACTAATCTAGGCCATAATTCCAAGTGAGACCACTCCTGTTCTGAAATGACTTGGATCACAGAGCGTCTGGACTGCAGGCCTGCTTTTTAGGGCAGCTAATGGAAAGCAGTGTGTAGTGTGCTGGAGTTATCAGATTTTACCAGAAGGATCGAGAGGAGGAGGTTCAGCATCGTCAATGAGGGTTGTCTTCTCCTCTCCTGCAAGAGGCAAACTCTCCCCTCCATCAAACATCCCAAAAACAGCAACAGAGTACTTTGTTCCTTGCCTGAGGATAAGAAGGAAATGACAGAAACAGTTGAGTCCAATCAGTTGTTCATAATCTCCATTAGAAGACTTTAATGTCAGACTGAGGTTTCAAAATCTAGCTCCTGGTCTTTCAAGTTATTGTTTTAAAATGTGTAAAACAAGGAATGTCGATTTTATTCACTTCTATTCAACAGTTAGACCTTGGCGTGTGAAAAAACTACAGGCTGTGATGACCCAATGACTCGCAGCAAGTAGCATGAAATTGCATTAGGAAAAAGTGTAAGCTAAAGCTACTAAGATCAACAGCAAATAAATCAGGAACTATTTTCATAATTGGTAAGTCATTTATTATTCGTTATATTTTTAACAATAATGCCAACATTTTCCTGAGTCATGCCTTCTTACTGGTGAAGATTAACTGCTTTTCTTTGGCTCAAGTACAGTAAATGTAACTTCTTTGGATTTTGGAGTGTTGGTTGGACAAAATAAGCCATCAGACATCATCTTTGGGTTCAGAAGCTTGTGTTAACGCACATCATTAGACCATTCTGGCTGCAGACAGTCAGGAATTCAAGGATAAATGATAGTCTAAAACCATATCAAACCTTTATTTGATTTATTTAAGATTAAATCCTAAACTTAATGTGACATTACATCACATCTTCAGTGTGTGTTCCTCCTTGACAGTGGTATTAAATGTATATTGTGATAACTGATTTCAATTAATATAAAAGAAAACACTGTGCTAATATTTTTGTATGAGGTCCCAAAGGATGACAAAGGATAAATGTTTTGTTTGTACAAATCTCACCTGAGTTCCTCCAGAACAACTGTGTTATCATAGGGTCCAACCAGGAGCTCCCCCAGGTCAAAATCCTTCCCTGTGGGGTGAAAGGTCACTTTATAGCCTCTAACCTCCCCGGGTGCTGGATCCCAGGAGACTCTGAAACTGGTCTTGGTGGGCTCTGAGGTCTGGAGGTTCCTGGGAGCCTTAAAGGGTGACACTGAAATAGAAGAACCCAGAAGGAACTTCAGGACAAACGCACCCGGCGGTAAATTCAACACGACTTCAACTCTTGGCAAAGCTTTGAAAGTTCAGCCACACCACATTCAAGCCAGTTTCTCATTAGTCCATAATACAATTCCTTGAACCCGGTGTCAATTGTTAAAAAGCCCGTGTCATGCTGTGTGTTAGTACCGCTAGCGTGTGATTGAGCATGTGTTTAACTGTGACTTTAGAGTTCTGGTAAAAGGCGTGCTCCTCTGTGCTGCAGCACCTGTGGTGTGAGGAATACTCATCTTAACAAGTGGTTTAAACTTGAAGTCAGTCCCTAAATCATATTTCTGCTGGGACAATCAAAAAATATCTGCAACTTGGATGATAGAATCTCTTTTGTTTCCAAGGAGGCAGGACTTGCAGTAACGTTCTTCTTCAAACGAGTGACAAAATCATCAAACAAGCCAGGTCTTTCCATTTTTTTTTTTTTTTTTCAATCCTGACAACTAATTGGAGAACATTCTGGAAGCTAGCTGAAACAAACGTCAACACATCCTTATCCTGGCCTTAAAAGGATAGTGCTGTTTTGGGAAGATTTTTTATGTTTTTTCCTTCAAATCCAGAGATCCAAATTAGGTCATAGTTGTTTGGGGTTTTTTTCTCGTTGTGCAGAAGCTACTTTCAAAATTGCAGAAATATACTTTCAATACTTTGTATATGTTGACCTAGTGATAGAATTTTTAAAACTGTCTTTATACGTGTCAGAAATATGCAGATTCACATACTTGTGGAAGCATGACAGGGTATTTCAAATTTATACTTAGAGTTAAGTTTAATCTGTGGCAGTTTGCATAAAAATGTTATACTATATCACCACTTTTTTCAGACTATATGAATCTATGATCAGTCATATTCTGTGACAGTAAATAAAGTGTCAACAATTAAAAAAAAGACTAATTTGGCAGGTGGTATACCAACATAACTAGACACTAATTTGAGATTTTAATTTTATGCTGAAATTTTAACATCCAGCTTGTGGAGCCTTTTACAGGACACCACGTAATTTTGATGGAAGTGGAAATGTCCTCAGCAGCAGGCTTTGTAATAATTTATCTCGACTCCTCTTTTTAGACTGAGCACAGGTTTAAACGTCTTGGTTAAGATGGACATGTTTCTGCAGTGTACTGTCTCTCAGAGGGTTGAATTATGGACCAACGTACGTGTCGTTCCTACTCCTTGCCTTGCTTTTCCTTCCCTGCGCTTGTAGATGGGCAGAACAGTGATGTCGTAAGTGGTCATGGGCTGCAGGTTTTTCATGATGGTGGAAGTGACAGCCCCAGGGATCTTCAGGACCACTTCTTTGCCTCCACCCCTGGGACTATACTTCAGCCGGTAGTTGACCACCTTGCCCGGTGCAGGCATCCATGTGACGTTCATGGTTCGTTCGGTCTCATCCGACACTGTCAGGCTTTTAGCAGCAGCAGTGGCTAAGAACAAAGAATTAAACACTCAATAACTTGAAAGAGAAACATTAGCTCTGTAAGGTAACTGTTCTCACTAAAATAAGGAAAGCAGTGTTCTTAAGAGTATCTGTGGCTATCCTGGGGCTTGTTTTAAACCTATCATCTTGTGAATGTTGCTGCATTGGAGTTATTTTTTTGCCAAGTCCCGTTGTTCCAAGATCACAGAATTTACAGCTGAGAGGTTTTAGTACATCATTGACTAAAGGTTACAGCCTTTACAGCAATATAACATTTTGATTAGGCAGACAAAAAGTGTCCACATTTAACACACAACTAATTGAACACTTATGACTGACTTTCATATTGACATTTAAAACACTCTGCTTATGTAGGTCAAATCATTTGGTTTCACCTCAGGTTGATCTGACATAAGAACACTTTATTTCCTTCACTTCCAAGTCATTTTTCATCAAACACATGCCTGAGTTGCTGCACTACAGTAACTGAGTGGAGACTCTTCTGACAGAAGGCTTCTCTGTGCACAGCCAGTGAGCTATCGCCTACTGTAGCCTGGATGTGAGGCATTTAGGAAACATCAGTAAACTGCAGGGTTTTATTGTTAAGCAAACGTTGAGCAAGTGAGGCACTTTGGCGACATTTTCATTTTTATGTTGCTTTTAAGAGATTCACTGAATTGAGGTGAAGAGGACTTATTTTGATGCATATTTGCACATTAGTAAGACTGTAGTACAACATGGAGGTGAAAGCAGAGCGCCATTCATTTAAACATGAAAGTCCAGTAAAAATATTTATTCTCTAAAATCAATAAATAAGCTGAATAAATAACTGTGATCTCAATAAGAATCTAAATTATCGTGATTAGCATTTTGGCCATCATTGTGCAGAAAAGCCCAAAAATAGCTTAAACTTAGGGGATTATGTAGAAAGAAAATTAAATAGAGTTTCAATGTAGTGTCTTCATCAGTATTGATCATTTCCAATAAACAAACAAATTGCATCTTAGGGAGGTGGATGCCACTGACTGTATGATGGAAGCAAAATTTTCTAGATTAAGAAACAAATGACAAAGAAATGCACATTTGTCTTCAAAACTCAGAGCTATTTCCTGTCTGACATCTGATATAAACATGCACTGTGTCACCTCTTCCCCTTGAATTGCATATTTGTCATCATACTTAGCAAGATTTTATGACCTCAATGCACCAAATTGTACACACTCAGAATTCTTGCTATGATGCCTCCTCACAGCAATTATTATTTTGTTATTTTCCATTTAAACTTTTATTACCACAATGTCTCCCTCTCTGTTTTGAGGCCAGGTGCCCTATCCCTAAGCATTCCTTTGGTAATTGGTATGTAATAATAACTGCAGGCATAAATGTTGAGTAATGCCATAAGCTCGATGCCAAATCTAATAGGTTATGAATTAGGCTTTTACCCAGAAGTGATCAACTGTGAGGAAATGGTAACCACATTTTCCTTTTACCCCGAAACAACCAAAGCCCTGTAAAATAAAATGTAATTCTTCCGATGATTCTGCAAGTGATTTAAAAAACTATAAGGGAATAATATGTGTACTTAATGAGCCCCAGGAAAGTTTTTCAAACTACTTGATTTTGCTCTGGAGGATTTTTATTGTTGGAAAAAAAATATGGCATCCAACTTTTTAACATGTTGATAGATTTTAACAAATCTACAAAGCAGGAGATGCAATAGTTGTGGAAAGGTGCATCGAGAAACGATAAGATGTGGTAGTTTATCTAAACGCTGCTTTGTTTAGGGTGGCCAAAATGTGTGCATTTGATTTCCCATGTGTGCAAAAAGAATGAGAAATGTGTTGACATTTTTAGAGAGTGCCACGTCTCTGATGCAATAAGTTAGCCTGCAGTTTGCAGGACACCCACATTGTACCAGTATTCCCCTCAGCTATGAGTTGTGTTGTTTTTGAGAACACAACCCAACAAAACTGTCACCACGTTGATGTTTCCCTCTCAGTCACAGTTTGACAAGAATCTGAAGTGAAAATCTTAATCTAAACTTGGACTATTTCCATAAGCTAGGAGCCAGAAACCTTTGGAGAATGCCAACTGAGAATTATGTAAGAAATACATTTTGTTTTTCTGACAAAAGGAAGCATTGAATCTATTCTGGCTGATATTCATGTGGCGTGTTGCCGTGCAATCAAAACTAACTCAGTACTGAAGCCAAGCACCTAACACTGAGAACAATACCAACGTCCTTACCTTCCCTCTGAGAATGAAAGACATGGGTTCATGACCCGAACACTGACTTTTAACACCTGGACTGACTGTAACCAGGCTGCAGGGAAAATCTCAAAGTAACCAGGCACTGTGCTCTTGAGGAAAGGCACTTTAACCATTAAATAAAAACCATCTATTCAAAGATTGTTTATTGGAATGATAATGATTATTTGTTAAATGGATAAATGCTAATATTATTGTAATCAATTAAAAATATATCAGCTAATAAGGCAGAAGACAAAAGAGATTGTTGCATTAAACAAATGCACCTCCATGTTGTCAAACTGCTAAATGTGGTCGTGGTAAAGAACTTTGTAGCATCGAGTTGTGACAAAGGCATCAGTTGACTGTCTGCGGCTCATGCTAACGCTAAACCAAGATTTCAAAATGCGAACACAGGCAGAAGACTGAGAGTCTGTCAGTAGAGAGCAGCTCTAGCTGCTAACACATGCTTTCAACAGCATTTAAACTGAAGCAATGAGGTGTATGTGCGACACTCTGCTCAGAGTATAAACACGTTTTGTGGTGGCAGTAAATCCTGACAGATTTCCTGGACTGATAATGTTGAAGTCACAGTATTTATGGAAATCTGTTCCATCTAAGAAGTTGTTTTGAGCAGCTGGACTAATCCTAAGTGGTTCCATCACTTAGATCAGCTATGAGGATAAGCTTGATATCAAACTTTTGTTGTTTGATGGATTTTTTTCAGAGTTTTCAAGCTGAAACTTGCTCCTGTCTTGTTGAGGGTCAGTAAGTGTCTTTTTTTTTGCGTATGTTTTCTTTATTGGTAAAACTGACTCATTTTGTCACTTAAGCGTGCCGTATTATCAAAGTATTTACTTAATAATACTAGGTCGGTAATTACACGAGTCTGATTCTATCCCCAGAGTTGATTAGAGTTCAGAATGCAGTTTCTTACCATCAGTGGTTTCCTGTCCAGTGAGTGGGTCGCTGTCTTTGTAACCGTAGGCGGCGACCACAGAGACTTGGTAAAGCGTCTCGGGACTCAGACCTTCCAGCACGGTGTTTGTTACATGTCCTGGCACTGTTTTCTCTCCAGCCTCCTCAGAAAACAGTGACTTCCACCGAACTCGATATGTCTCCACGTTTCCAGGAGCAGCCGTCCAGGAAACCGCAAAGCTGCTGTCAGTTACATCGCTGGTGACGAGGTCTTTGGGAGGGCCCACCTCTGGAAACAACAAGTGAGCGTATGGATTAATGAAAGATACAGTAACCAAGAACACATACTGTATAAAAACATAGAATGCAGTATGTCATTCATTTCTTATGGAGTTTACATTAAATGGCTGGTGAAAGAAATACATATTTTCCCCCAAAGTTTCTTCCCGGATCACAGCAGATGTTTTGAAACTCAACTGTAAGTAATTCTTTTATTGTATAAAGTCATACTGGCTGGGTTACTCAAATGTTCCTTCCAGTTTTTGTCAGTTTTTTCTCAATTCATCTTCCGTTTAAAACAAAGGAACCATTTGGATGTGCTGGCAGATTAAATTATTTTTTTAAATGGAAACCATTAAAAGGCCATTGAGTGGACAGCAGAGATGAACAGCTCACCACAGCTATAAAGGCCAGAGAGGCCTGGATAAACACGTGTGAAGAGCTGTCCAGGCTGAATGATTTATTTCTTTCATATTTCGGAGGATATTTTAAGATGCTTCAGCTTCATTAGTGAGTGAAGAGCACTGGGAGACATGGAGGAGGAAAGACATAAAACACGTCAGGAACCGGATGAACTCGAAGTGTCTACTGAGCCAACAGGAGAGAGGAAATCTCTTCACTGTAGTTTAGCAGACATCTTTACTTCATTATACCATTACCATAGTCCTCCTTCTATAGGACGATCGTAAACTGCAAACTTTGATATTCAACATTTCTAGCTTTTAGCTAGCGAGTCTCCAATTAGGTTTGTGGGAGACTGAATGTCTGTCTGTCTGTACTGTGGGTTTTATGAACGTTGACTATTATGGATTAAAAACCTCAGAGTTGAAGGAAAAAGCTTTTACATCCTATTTTTGTAATATTGTCTCTAGTTAAACCAGGAGTCGCCTTGTGATGAATCTTAAAAATTGACATTTTGACAACTTTCCTGTTGCAGGATTTTTCCTGTTCTATGTTCATTTGGCTAACCTGCAGATTTATGTTCAGTCTGCACGATCATCTGATTGTTTGGTCTCTCCATCCAACTAGCTAAGATCTAATCTATTCATGTATTTGTTATGTTTATTGTCAAAATATTCTAAGATGCATTGCTTTATTCTATTTTTTGGTTCAGGAGGACAGATGAAACTTCACCTTTCTGATAAACTTAAGCTAATTTACACTTCTTTTATATATTGATCAACAAGCATTGTTCCTGTCATGCAGAGTAGACATAATCAATAAGTAAAATGGACTTATTATAATTAGACCTCTCTGAATGTTGCAATACTAATTGTCTCATCAAAGCCATATCAGATTTAATGACCAGATTCATGACCACCAGAGGATGTACTTTTTTTGTACAGTCCACAGCATTATACTGCTTCACCTTAAGAACAAACATATATTTACTTCTACGATGTTTAACTAAACTTAACATTTAGCTGCAGTAGTGAGGTGCACATGCAGTTTGCAGGAGCTGCTAACAATACTTAATTCACTAACCCTAAACATTTGCAAATTACTTTAAATTGTTGGCTTTTCAACTTTCTGATCAGTGAGATTTTTGTCAATATCTATGATGATATCAGGCCAAATTCTCCACTTGGTCTCAATTCATGCTCCTCAGAGGATTCATGTTTGGGTTTTTGGTTATGTTACAAACATGATATTTACTTTCCGGAGCACGAACAACTTCAGCACTAGTGAAAGCTCAACACCATAAGCTGCAGTAGATCGAGTGATTAGGCTCAAAGACAGTTCATCAGTATTCTGAGTGTCCCATCTGACGCTCGGATTTTGGGCTTTGATAAAATTGTAGGAGCTGCTACAAGGACTTTAGACACATGTCTCGCCTCAACTCAACCTGTGGACTGCTCAGGCACTCAGAAGCCAAAATCCACATCTATAAATCCAAATATAGCTTTTAAAAACAACACACAGTGGCTCATGTTGCTTCACACAGTCACAAGATCACTTTCCTACAGAGACACTGCAGACGGCTGGAAGTATTTGTGAATGATGGAGGAAAACGAGACGAAGGAGGATCGATATCAAAATCTAATACTTCTTCAATGTGGAGAAGGTGACAGCATGTAGAGAGGAGGCGCTGGAAAGACAGAGTGGCCGTTTCCACAATGTGATAATTATCACAAAATATTAGATCCAGCTATATAATCAAGAAAGCGCGCATGAAATAAATCACTTTCTAGCTTTCACCAGCTGATACAGATCTTTGGAGAGAGTGGGAGAAAAGGAAAACACCGGAGTTTCCAAATGTTTATAGTCGGAAAAACTGATTCTGGTCTGTATTCATATCAACAATATTCTGAATATTTAATTTTCAAAAAAATATTTGTGCTCACAGGGCAGAGAGTCAAAATATGTGTTTGTGTGCACTGATGATAAACAGAGAAAAAAATTAATAGATCAAATGAGATAAGCCTCAATGTTGTTGCGAGCAGCTCACTGATTTCCTGCCAATTGATAGAGGAAATGTCATTTAAATCAAACGTCTGAATGTGTTAAACATGTGGCCAGACATGGGGATGAGCTCTATTAGTGAGTCAGGGTAAAACAGGGTCACAAACATGTAATGACAGAGACAGTAAATTTAAAAAGACCCATTTCTTCAGCAGCTCCCTCAGTCTTTAGTGGCATTGTGCGAAGAAAAAAAAAGTCTTTAAAGTTGGGGATCGACAGTCAGTTATTTCCAACAAATAAACACAATGTTGCTATGAAGCTCAACTTGCAATCCCCAGTGTATTGTTTTATTAATGCATATATATTTAACAGTTTATTTGTGTCTGTTACTGCACATCTGCTGCTCAGTTGCCATCACTCAATCATCACTGCACAGAATACAGCTGCCATCAGAGGGGAGCTACCATTTGCTGCCATGTATTTTTTTTTTTTATCTCTTTCAATAAGCGCTGTCTCTCAAAGCTGGAAGCCGAGTCTGGAGGCTTTAAAAGAATAACAGCCATCAGATGGAGTGTGGAATATCTGGCACTCTGCAGAGGCTGCTTGAAACGCACTCAGACCTGTTTTTCCACAGTCCATCACAAAGCAAATCTGAGTAAAACCACATGAAATTTAATGCACTTTTGAAGATATTTCCACTGCTCGACTCTATCTATCTATCTATCTATCTATCTATCTATCTATCTATCTATCTATCTATCTATCTATCCATCCATCCACCCATCCATCCATCCATCCATCCATCTATCCATCTATCTTTTCTTTTTTTTGTAATGGTGGAAAGTCTTTTTCTCCATTTTTTCAGTTTGTTTTAAATATGTTTCATCAGGTAATTGTCATTTTTTAAAGTTGGAAATTATTTCTAGCTTCTAAACTTAGACTTTGTTGTGACTCTCTTGTGGTGTCTAAACAACAACAAAACAAAAGTCAAAATTCTTGCTCAAAAAAAAGAAAAGAAAAACATCTGCAATTCAGTGATGACTGGGGAAACTACTGGCATCTACTGAGGAATATTGCGTGACAGGACTGAACGTTCCAGAACAGCTAGTAAAATGACTGGTAGGATTATTTTGTCAACAACAAAAAAAAAAAAAAAAGTTTGGAGTCAAATTCTTTGATGCTACGTCTCTACGGCCAAGTTAAACTAAATTATCTTAATCTTGAATAAATTGAAATCAGGTTGTAAATTCAGGAGCGTACAAAGTCCTGCAGAAAACAGATGAGTCGTAGTTGCACAGTCCATTTATCAACATCTATCTCGAGGCAGAAAAGATCTGACTGATGTACTTTGACATCGGTTAACAGATCAAAAGATCCAGACGCAGCAGGTTGTGTATTGAAGAGCAGCTCCACCTCTGAGAAACAGCGCTGCGACTCCAGCTTGCTCACCGCTTAACCGTCTGAAGGGCGCGTGACTGAAACAGTCAGCTCTGCCTTCTGTATGCTCTCTGGTTTTGTGGGTTTCTGAGAGGCAGTGTGTCACGCCTCAGTGTGGGACTCCCTGCTGCTGAAGCCTCGCAGTCACAGTGGAAAGTCTCTTGGCTGATGACTTTGTATAAACTTGGCTACTTGACATGTTCCATCCACTGACAGCTATTTAAAGCACCTTGAAGTGACTAAAGTTTTCGTGCGGGTGGCCCGGATTGAGGAGAAGAATTTCACTGCGGTGGTGTTGTTGGTGCTTCTGCACATCAGAGGAGAACGCTTTGTCTTGGTCAGTGAGCAAAGAGCTGATACTGCTTTAGTTTTCCAGTGTTTAGGCTCATTTGTGTGGGACCGCTGCTCCCGCTGAGTGGCGGGTCTGACACAACACTGAGGTCATCAAGCAAAAAAAAGCTCAAGCTCATTGCTGCCATGACTGACAAGTTTGTAGACTGAACGGTATATCTCACCTGCATGTAAAACCAACTAGCTTCAGCTACGTTCTTGCTCTCTAGTGTCTTTTTTTGGTTTTTCTTACTGGTATTTATCAAGCTAATTTCTGGACTGTATATCCTGCACACAGCTCAACGGTGCACTTAAAATCCTTTTGCATTTTCTATTATATATTTGTCTGCATGTTGTTGTATGTGCACCGAACACATTGACCCCTGTGGGACTAAAATCCTGTTCCCTGATATTATAAAGCACTGTGCAGGGTTTTGGCACCTGATGACCTTTTAAACTCTTGGATTTATTTCTCAGGCCGGCCTCTCTCATTTTACTATAGCTGAAACAACACACCCATACCAAGCCTGACACCCACTAACAGTATCTATAAGCTCCTTTGCAATGGGGGGATGTGTCTGATCATTTTTGGCCAGATGTGCAGAGGTGTGAAACTCGGCAGAGTTTTAACTCCACTCTCTTTTTTATTATTAACACAGCCGCTTTTGTTTCTTTTTATGCACACAACTAAGTGCAGCACTGCCTTCAAAGACATGCCGTCCAAAAGAGCAGGATATGTTTCCAAAACACACAAAAGTCATAGAACTGTTAAAAAGAAATCAGAGAGGGAGTGGTGACTATAGAGGAGGAGACTGAAGGCCGGCATTTCACCTCACCTTTGATTCCATCAGAACAGGTATGAACACGCCCGATGTTTGATGTGGTTGGACAATACACTGTACAACCTAGTATGTTTTAAGCACAATTAAACCTTAAAGGGTTGGGAATCAATAGATGTTGGTAAATTGGATGTTTTCCAAATTCATAATAATGATGGATGCATTAAGAGACATGCTTTTCAATGAAGGCCAGTTATTTTTGACTAATTCCAGACAAGGTTTGGGATTGCATAAGTGATTCTCCACAAAAAGCTAAAAGTAGGACATCCTAACAAGTGAAAAGAAGCGGAAAATAGACAAGATTAAACCACTGGCTGCATGTAAAAGACGGAAGTAGCCTCCAGGGCTCAAATGTGAAGCCATTGTGGAAGTGACTGACACCTGCATTCAGTCGTTAGAGGGCGAATCCTTTGGTTGCAAAAAAAATAAAAAAACTGATTGTATAGAAGTCTAAAAGGAAATGAATCTAGTTCACATTTGATCTGTTACCTCAGCAAAGATTTTCCCAGTTACTTTATGGTCTCAATCCCTACTTTTAAGTCTCCTTCACAACAGCACATTGTTTATTTTGTGACCTATGGTCTCATTTAGAGGAAAATAGACATTAAAGCAGGATATGCTTAAATCACAAAAGCTAAACTCTAAATGCAAGGCTTTAAAACAATGAGCAGAACCTGAATCATAACTAGAATGAAGCTGTAGTTAAGCCACTTCCCAGCACCATAGGCTAAAGACTAGCACATTCATTTTGACTGTTGGTGCTACTGAGCATTCAAAGCATTTTGTCAGTTTAACAGAAGATGTAACATATTGATTTAAGTACCTGCCATCATTGCTGTTGATGGAGGACATAAAGGAAATGTGTCTGAAATCTTTTGAGCACATTTTATACATCATTGATTTTACTGAACCGTAGCACCCTCAGAGGGAAAATTATGTTCACAGCCAGACTGCACAGCGAAACCACGGCTCTCTTGTAGCTTTTCCCCTTTTTAAACTTTATCACCTTCATGCAACAACTAAAGAGACGTCTTTTTATTTTTTGGCCAAAATTTTATGTTTGGTCTTTTATCACAATTCTAATCTGGAGCCCAAAGTGAGATGGAGTGTGTTGTCAGCCAGATTCAGCACAGAACACTGGGCCAAGCTGAAACGCCAAACCAGTAAGTCTCAGTATGATCTGAACTGCATCCCAAACATCATCCGTGTCCTCTACAGCACACCTGGGAAGCAAAAACTACACAAAGACACAAACTGTCTATTGAAAGCTAGTGTCCAGCTTGGACAAAACCAACAACTATAATCACAAAAAAAGAACTTATTACAAGCATCCAAACTCCTTTAAAGACTGTTTATATGTATTTTTAGACTTTACAAGATTGACGTTTTGGGTTTAATTGAAGTTTGAGTCATGACAATATAAAAGGACACACTTAAAGATCATTAACATAAAAGCAGGAAAAAAAGTTTCTGGAAAACTTCTTCAAACACACCTCATCATTCCCATTGTGCACATTTTGGGGCTTTATTGTCATTTGTTTTTACTGTTTAGGAGAGGTTTGTCAGTGGCCTGTGGAAGCCATTCAAAACGAATTATATAATTTCAAAGATGCACAGTCATCAATCTGACAATAACTTTGGCTTTCGTGACTCCTAAAAGTTTTCCATTTCACAGCAGTGTCACACTATACCGGTCCCACATTCAGGAAGTCCTGGTCAGCGTCAACTTTTTGAGGTTCTTCCAGATGAGCATTAAAACTGAAGAGTTGGTGTAAAAGCTGCAAGCAGCTGCAGCTCCTTTATATATCAGCTGTGGACAGGTTTACGCCATACAACTGAGCGAGATGGGCCACATTTATTCAAATGTCATTGGACTTTATCCCGAGGATCAACTGTGTCACTGTTTGAACAAACTAGAAAGCCTCTCTGTAGCATTTATACAGTAGTTTGGACCAGAAGTAGCTTTGATAGAAAACATTGTTAGCGACTCATTTTGGCATAAAGATCAGTTTTCCATTTTAGCCTCCATTTGGTCATGAACGGAAATCTCCTGTGCACAAAAGAGGCCCTGATGAAGCTTAACATGGGCTCTTACTGTAAAATAAGAGGTTTTACAATGAGAAAAAGTGAGCTCACTGGTTTTAATGTGGGTACAGTATCAGCACAGCAGTTTTCCGCTGCAGATCTGAGCAAATTTAGCTCCGCATGTGAAGGAAACAAAGGTAATGAGGAACTCCTGCCAGCTGCCTCTGATGTGAGCCAAAACCAGGAATTTCTGGACGCATCCTTACACTCAACCAGACCGTGAATGCAACACGGCAGAACAAGTACACTACGACATGCCAGTAAACACCTAATACAACAACCTGAAGCATCGGAAAAAGAAAAGAGAAAAAAAAAACAGAGCAGGGTTGTATAAATTTGCATGGCACAACGACCAGAGACGCATCTGGAGGGTGTGCAGGCCGAAACACACAGACTGTGGACAGCGCTATTAAATTCCAGGCAAGCCCTCACAAGGTGGAAAGAAATAAAGAGCGCAACAAAGACAGACGGAAAGAAAATAACACGAAGAGACAACCAAAGACGGTATAAAGAGAGACACATAGCGGGAAATGGAAAGAGAGAGACAGCGAGAAGCAGACACATGGAGACAGACAGAATGGGAGGGAAATGGGAAAGACATGCAGAGAGACACATGGAGACGGAGACACAGACAGAAACAGAGACAGAGACAGGAATGAGTCAGTCTTCCCTGCTCCTCCTAACCTTCCAGCCTTGCTCTCAGCTGGGTTACATTCCTGTCCGGTCTTGCTGTTTCTCATCTTTACCTCTCAGCCCGTGTGGCTGGCTGTGCTGTCCACTGTCGCTGTTAATGCATGCGCTTTGAAGAGCTAAAAGTCCATCCACAGTCAGAGACCAAACGCTGCTGAAATATATCCATGCTACGATGAAATCATTATTTTCAATTATATATCCAATTCTCTTGTAACTACATTACATTTATTGGGATTTTGCCTTTATCTAGAAAGTGGTTAATGAGTCAGAAATACCAAACATTAGGACAGAGAGGGCTATAAGGGACGCTGCAGCTATATGGTATGTGTTTTAACCTTTAGTCCACCAGGATGCCCCACGACAGCTCATTTGCACTGCTGTAAGCATCCATACCAGTCAGCGAGACATAAATTTCATCCATAAATCTCCGAGTGGACCATCTGCATGCAGCCCAGAATTTATGATGCCAATGCATGCCAAAAAAAAAAACATGTGCGACCTCCAATACTGTATAAACATGACGGCACATATTTGCACATTTACACCAAAAGAAAACAAATGTTTGTTGTTTTTGGGGTGTTTTATAATAGCAAATATAAGCAAAATGTCCAACAGAGCATCTCCGTCACATTTCATCCTTTCTCGCTCTTCCTGTGTTTCTCAGGTTCAATCTCTATAAAACTGAAAATCTTTAAGTTTTGGACTGTTAGTAAGAAAAAACTATACGTCAACTTCCATTCTGAGAAATTACTGCAAGTATGTTTCCTTTAGTTTCTGATATTCTACAGCTCGAATGATTAATCCAAAAAAATATTCAGTAGATTGATCAGTAATGAAAGTAATCCCAGCCTTGCTATGAACACCCATTCAGTCCTGCAAACTGAGTTTCTGATTTGACTTTAACGTCTCTGTTGACCACAGTTGTCTGTGCAATAATTTAAATGAAATAAGGGATGCGATCCAACTTTTCAAATGCACTCACATTCAGTTCCACCTCTAACTGATGCGGTTAAATCGGGGGTTTGTCCACAATGTTCTGATCTCTAGAAGCCACTGTACTAACTGCACTAAGTCCCGATTTTCAAACTCAAGCTCCATCAAGCCCTGCTATAAATGGATTTAAGATGCTGTCCTAGCGTATCAAGTGTTACCACAACTTAAAGGAATGATGGGTAAAATCTATTTTAAACCTATATGAAAACTGGATGGCTTCTTCGTCTCTTCCTTCTTTTCCTTTTTCACCACATCTCCCTGCTCTTGTTCTGACTGTTTATTATTACTCTCCAGTAACAACAAGCCTGACCTTTAAAGCCTCGCTGGGTATTAAAAGTGGGACCACTTCTAATATTTTGCTCTGGAGCAAAAAGAAAGCCACATTAAACACAGACCCGTATTAAATGTTTGCCGTGTTTGTTTTAAGAGGCCTTGTGATGATTTGGTTGTCTTCCAGGGTTTAGTCACAGCAATTACCGTAAAACCTCAAACATTAGCTGTGGTTGTTGAGACGTACAGTCATAATAAAAAGGCATGATCGCTTAATCTGGTAGGATCACAGCAGTGGCTGAAAAGGAATCAGAGGGCATTTCTGATGTTTGGTTTTTCATGTCTATGAGAAAGTTATTCTGCGATTTCTTAAGACCGCAAAATAAAAGTCTTGTTACCTTATAAATTTGAACATCCAGCATTTCTTTCATGATCACAGAAAATCACAATTGTAAGTCAGCCTTAGCTGTCTTCCAGTTTACATTTTGCTTCTGTTTAAAGCCCTTTTATTGTCACTATTCCAGCTGCTACGACTTCTTATTTTTGTACTCGATTCATTAGTTAAGTCAGTAAAATGTCAATCAACAACTGAAATGTACATTCTAAGTTCTGAGAAGCCCAGTACTTCAAATACTTGATCAAATATTTAATTTATCAGAAAACCAGAACAGAGGAATGGTT
Organism: Stegastes partitus; assembly: GCF_000690725.1. Taxonomy (NCBI): domain Eukaryota; kingdom Metazoa; phylum Chordata; class Actinopteri; family Pomacentridae; genus Stegastes; species Stegastes partitus. The sequence continues at coordinate 138,084 of NW_007578713.1, forward strand.
TTCTGTTCCGTCTACACTTACGTTCTATTCTTTTAAATTTACATATAAAGCAACCTACGTAAAGTCATGTCTGGTTACCTGGATAGAAAATACAACTGCAATTTGCAACGTGTCAAAATGACCATGCAGCGGATCAAATATTTGTTCAACTTGACGTTAGAAACCTTTGAAGAATCTGAAAAGACCTTTAAACATGATGAAGTGCTGCTTGCAAACCCTCTGGGATTTTTGAAGATTGATAGGCATTTATTTTTCTCTGCAGCTGCCATAGTAACACATGAGGGGCCCAAACTGGGGCTATGTGCTAATAGGAACAGACAAAAAAGGTAAGTGTGTTGGAGCTGTACTGTGGCCAGAAAACTTCCATCATGTCCTTGACTGAGGGAAAAAAAACTGGATCAGTAACAATCTGTCTTTCTAAGAAGTCCTTGACCAAGACAATGAACTCCCAGTTGCTCCAGTGGAGCAGCACAGTAAAAAACAGTATTTACACTGGGCAGTTACCAGGATGTGAATTAGTTAAAGAAACTGAGAGTGAAGCATGCTCAAACAAATTCTCTTTCAAAAATAATTCACTGCATGAAATTATTGTGACATCTCCCTGCTTATGTTTTTTCCTGCGGTAGGTAAATTGAGTCAAAACTGAGTCAGACAAGCTGAAGATGCCATGAATTTAAGTGTAATGCCCTTCTTTTTTTTCCCTAATACCAGTCAGGAAAAATGGAACAAAGATTGAAACGATTCCCTGGAACCATGCAACACCGGAATAGGCGGAGAGGACCGCAAGCAAAAGGGCAATGTATGCAAAACCTCAAGGCACCGCGCCAACTCATAGTTTTGAGATAAAGTCATGGTACAGTAAACAGTGTAATGGGAACAATATTGTAAGCCATGAGGGCATGCAGGAGTGGTACGGGGGAGGCATAAATCCATCTGAGAGCCAGCTGGGCGTTTCATGTCAAAGAGGTGCGAGCGGAGATTAATCCTGTCTCTTGTTATAAACCGTCAAAAACACGAAACAAAAAAATCCCTTCAGATGACAAGCAGCTGCACTCTCTGAAGATTTGGAGGCTCCAGGAAGTGAACGGTACATTCAGACATGGCAAGAAATGCAGTTGCCATGGTAGAGAGGAGTTTAATTTGTGTATATCAAGCTGTGTCCTCTGTGTTTTGGCTTAAGGTTTATAGTCCGAAGTGTCTTTGGAAGATACATGATCCCTCCCTAAAAGACATAAAACTAACAACCCCTGCTGGAATCCACAAAACATCCCAAATGTTTCATTATGTCACTATTCAGAGCCTAGAGAGTTGTTACTTTAGGGGAAAAATCTCCAGTTTACTTTCCTTTTTTTGTTGTTTGTCACCTTTGAGAACATCTCGACCCACTTCTATCTCTGAGCTATCCATGCTTCTGTCTGTTTTTCATTCCTTTCCCTGTAAGGCAGGACAGATCTGAAGAGGAGCTCGATGGGTGGCAGGTTGTACTAACACTGCAGGGTTAAGAGTTCGCTTTTCACTGGGGTCAAAAATGTGTGGACTCCTGGCACTCCCAGGCAATTCTGGAAGTCAAGCAAACGCCAAATGGCAGATGATGACTTTTAAAAAAAAACAGCAGTCACTGAGGATGTCAGAATAGAGTCTGGCTTATTTCCATTGTTCTTTTTCCATTTATGATGCAGGAAGATGGAGAGACAGCTTGGACCCAGAATGATTTAATCATCCCAAACGTTTGTGATTTTAAGGTGCAATTACATTTTTATAGTTTTTACTGTCTCATAGCACAAACAAAATCATCACAAGATGTCTGCAGGCACCTGTTGTGGATCAGAGGCAGTGACTCAACTATTACTTAACCAACTACTCACATTTCTGGACTCCAGAGTTTAACTTGGTTCAAGTAGTTCTTATGTAGAAGAACTTCTGCTGATCTGTTAACCCTTTGAATCCTTGGCTGTTTTTACACCCTCATGCACACTGTTACGGCACTGCGTAAGGCATGCATTTGATCAGCAAAGACAGGATCGGTTTCAAGTGTCAAAAAAAGTACAGTAGATGCTCTAAAGCACACACTCAAATTAAAATATTTTTGTGGGGCAGTTTTGTATGACCACAGTTTTTGACAAACAACCAACATCTACAAAGAGTCATCCAGCACCTGGTTATACAGCAAACAAGCCACCAACAAATGTCAAAGTAACTACATGTTACTGGAATGAGAACTTACTGCTTTTGTTTGTTTGTACTTTAAAGACTGCCTTCGATGAAAAACAACTTTTTTACCTCATTAACATGTGCACGAGGTTAAAAACTGTAGAAATTAAGTCTGTACACTGGATGAACAGAAGATAAATTGGGGTAATGGATAGAACAAAATAATGACTGTGTGTCTGATCTATCGCAATATTAAAAAAAGGATTTCATTGTATTTGGTTTCGATACAAAAAGTTAAACTAATGGTGAGGGAAAACTGTTTGGATTGTGTTTTCTTTTCATCCCGTTGTGTACATTTGTAGTAAAGATAACAAAGCAGATTGAGGACCATGATTATTCCAAGTCTCTGAATTATGCTTAAGAGAAACTGCTATCACTGGACCCAGTAACTTTCACTGTTTTCACTAAAAACTTTGAGACAAAATGTGTCCAGTGGACTGATAACTTCACTTACCCTCTTTGGTGGTGCCTTGAGTCTTCCGCGGTTCTCCAGAACCAGCCTGGTACTCAGGAGTGACCATGACGAGGTAAGTGGTTTTGGGCCGAAGCTCCTGCAGCACAGTTGTCGTCTCTGCACCCCCTGTGGTCGTCTCCATCCATGTGGTCTCAGCAACTGAAGCTGGTTTGTAGGTCAGTCTGTAGCGAGTGACGTCTCCTGGAGCAGGCGTCCATGACACTCTGAAGCTGTTCGTTGTCTCTTCAGATACTCTTAAGTTGCCCACAGAGCCTGGTTCTGCAAAACATGTGTGAGTTAGGGTTTTATAACTAACATTTATCTGCCCACAGTTATGTCTGCAAAAAAAATGAATAAATGAAGGTAAACATCATAAGTGTACATCATTACCTTCTAAAGTGGTCTCATAGCCGGTTAAAGGCAAGCTTTCCCCTTTTTCATAATTAGCATAAACGTTGACTTCATAGCGGGTGAGAGGGGTGAGGTAGGGGAGGACGGTCGTGAGGGTGTTCCCGGGCACAGACACGGACATGTAATTGGCATCAGAGTCATCTGCTGGCCTGAACTGGACATAGAAGGACTCAACGTTGCTGGCATCTATCTCCCATGAAGTTTTGAAGCTTCTGGGGAAGATTTCTGAGAAGGACAGGGACCTCGGTGGGACCAGCTCTGGAGATAAAAGAAAAATAAAAAGTTAGGATTTTTTATAGGCTGCACCAACAGATACTTTACATAAAACATGTGTTCATCAGAGTAAGGAGGAGAAGCACTGACAGTGTAGACGTTTAAAATCAAAGTACACCGCCTTGAAAATCCTCTGAGAAGAAGAATGCTTCAGATAAAAACAAATATTCATACTGAATCTAATCATTTATTTTTGCTCATTTACCATTATGCTTTTACAAGAGACTAGGTGAGACGAGTTAAGACTCATTGTTAAGAAAAACAAGATATTAGACAATAGATTTAACTTTCCTGAGCTTTACTTTTGAGGATACAATAGTAAGGCCCCTGACCTCTTCCAACCGATATCAAAGAGATTGGTGTGAAATTAAGCACCAGTCATGTATGATACACAAATGGATGAACACCAATCAGCAGGACAAAATAACGTCAGTAACAAACATTCAACAAAAATTTCCAAATAACAGTTAAATATAATAAAACTGCATCTTTGTACGAGCTGTTTCCATGTTCCCAAACGCAAAAAAACAAAAAAAACATGAGGATTTCATCAATATGGCTCATAGTTTGTGACTTTCCAGCAACATTGCGAAGTAAGCAGTCAGAAGGGAAAATAGTTTTTAGTGACAACAGTAACAACATGGAAATATACAGCAGTGAAGCGATTTCATTTGTTCAAGGAAACTGTCCAGAGCTTGACAGAGGACTTAGTGGAAGCACTGAGTTCTTCCACATTAAGAAGCCACAGCAGCTCAGCTCTGCTGCATTTCTGCACTGGACTGAGGTCCTGTGCTGCTGGAAGGTTTTTGAATTTTTCCTTTACAATAAAATGTCCTTGTAACTGTTGAATTCTTCCAGGAGACCAACATTTTCTGCAGGAGCGATTTGATGCAGCTATGGTCAGCCGTGTTTTGTAAGTTTTGAAAAAGTCTTGATTTACCCAGAATGCAGGGCAAGTAGTTGTACTTAAGGACTAGGCTGTAGTTTCTTCATGCAAGCATCTTTTTTGTTTGTTTAACTTGTTTGTTTTTCTGAGGTTTTACTTTCTTTTGACAACTACTACTGTGAATGGCGATTTGTGTTTGGACATAAGACAGTGACCTCCAGCACTTCATTTTTAGGAAACACTGATGAAAGAAGTCAGTGGATGTTGTGGAACAGAGGCAAGTCTGAACGTGGCTGACTTGGGCTCTCAACTGTGTTTTTCATATCTATAAAATGTGAAACAGGGCACGGTGCAGTTGTAAGCAGAAAGCAGTGTCCCTGGCATATACAGTACTTTTTTGCTCCACTGTGTAGTGTTTGAGGGCTCTATATGGTAGAAAGACAGACGTCTATGTGAAGTCTGACTGTTCAACTGAATCCACAGTCACAATGTGAAACAGTGACCTGCTAAATTTGTTGTATTCCCACAATTTGAGGTTAGAACCAACACAAGTCTGACTAATTTATTCATTTAAGTCTGGTTTTAAGTCACACACAATGAGCATATTGCTTTCAACAGCTGGCTAACAGGCTGAAACTTGCATCATCAATCTGCTTTTCCTTCCTCATGGAAAACATAAAACAGTCCTACAACTGACATTTCTGAAAGTCTTTTAAGCTATACTCCATGGCTGTTACCCACAGAACATTAAAGGCAGATGGCAAAAAAATACAGATCACAAACCGTGAAGCTTGCTGAAAAAAGGTGGCTTTGCACAGTAGAAAAAAACAGCCCTGACTTTCTTGCAGTCAGTAGGAAATGAAGGTGGAAGGGGGCCGACCTACACGCCATTTAACAAAGATGTACAATCCACAACCCATCTGACAGCTCGATCATTCAAACACCATCCGGAGGGCGGCTGCTGTGAAACAGCCCACTGTGACAGCTCTTTGAACCATTATGTTGACTGGAAGCTGTGACTGTGCTGTTCACTCGGGATCCTGCACACTCCTCTTTGTTGACATAAAGTCATTATTATATAAGAATTATATAATCGACAATCAAAGCTGGTGTGAGTCACATTTAACACTGGCAGACCTGGAAGCTGTTTTTGGCAAAATACTACGCAATTATTATTTGTCTTTTTAAGTGGCTGAAACAGCAAGTAGCTCTTCTTGCTCGTTTACACTGGGCTACCAGATGTTTGGAAGTGGCTGATGATTTCAGCACAAAGACCTGATTTCAAAGTTGAGTTTTGTTTACGAACACGTGACAGGCAGCACACCTGACAGTCTGTATTATCCTGATGTGGTAATACTGAGTCATCTGGTGCTGCGGCTACGTTTCAACAAATGCAAACACATCTCTGCAACCACTATTTGACCCAGTTCTACTATTTCCACATGCAGGAACTCTCCCTGCCCTTGAAAGATCAAAAGGTGGACATATGTTTTACACATTGAAGCAAAAAGAGGGTTTAGCTGAAAAAGACACGCTTGGAAAAGTGACATGAAAGTAATTGTGTGCATATGGGCGACTGATGGTACTATTGTGTACTTTTCTCCACCGTGAAGGGTTGCAGAGTTACATCTGACTGCTGCAGCAATTTATTGTGAAAACGTTGTTTTGCTTAGGACAAGTGTTTCAAACAATACTAGTTAACGGGTAGTTTTTACAGCATTGTGTAAATAAAAAAGCTTAACGAGTAGTAAATAATGTGCTGAGTCCACAGTGTGATTAAAAGCATTATCATTGCTCATAGCACAGTGAACAAATGAACAAAAGCAGCTTCAGACAACCATGTTTGATTACATTATGCTGAGAAGGCTGTAGTTTGGACTGGAAAAAGTTGGAAAAACGAACAACATATGCGGAACTAAAGGAAAGTAAATCAGCGATAAATCTCCAAAATTAAGCCCAGACTGGAGACCAACAAGCCCCAGAACTTGTTTTGCTGTTTTTCAATGCTGTATATTTTTATTATATGGACACTGTAGCAGGTTCAGATAAAGAAGCTGACTTGTTTAACAAAGGAGAATCTTTTCATAGTCCATTAAATTCTTCAGCAAAATATAACAGAATTAAAACTAATGACTGACTGCACCCTGTCTGGTGGTTGGTATGAGTGTGATTCTGTTATATTGTCTTGTGCCAGCAATGAAATAAAGCTTGTATATGAGTCACTGGCATGACGCTTTGCAAGCCACCTCCACTACTAAACAATTGATAAACAAAAAACAGCTCCCAATCATCTTGCCAACAACTGATGAACTACTGTATCACTGCAGATCCGCAACTGTCTGAACTGCAAAGTGAAGCCACTGCCCTTAGATTTATCCAGTGCAATAAATCTGAATGCAAAGTATTTCCTGCCACAACTGATTCAAATTAAGCGTTTGATGTTGCCATTCTACTTGCAGTCATGATGCTCGTGCTTCAACTAAATAAGTACATTAAGAAATCTTTACGACTGCCTACTACAGAATGTTTCCTGAAGCAGAACTGAAATTAGTTTGGGAAAAAAGTCTAAGGACTACCAAACGATAAACAAAAGTAGATTGTTCAAAAGAAGCCAAATAAAGCACAGTGTCATCCATATAAAGAATTAAAGAAATGCTACTTACGTCTCTTGCGGAGTTCCTGCTCAATCCTCAGGCAGATGGATTGTGTAAGCTCTTTGGAAATTCTCTGGAAGGCGTCAAAGTCTTCAACAGTGTACACATGGGTCTGTGAAGGTGCACTGGCAATGGCCTCAAGCTCACTTCGTACAGCATCCTTGACGCCCACAGCAAAGATCTCCACATCAGCGTTCCTCAGCTTGGTGGCCGGATCCTGGAAAGCGTCGGACGACTTTCCGTCAGTGATGAGGATGGTGACACGGGGAACGTCGGAACGTGCCCCTTTGCTAGTCTGGAAGATCCTCTCCCTCACGTATGTCATGGCCCTGCCGGTGTTGGTGGAGCCGCCACGATATGGGAAAGTCCTCACAGCCTTGACCACAGCGTTCAGATCGTGGTGAGTGTTAAGGTAGAACTCAGTGTGAGGGTCCCTGCTGTACTGGACCAAACTGATCTGAACCTTATTCGGCCCAATGTCAAAGGTGTTCACCAACACCTCGAGGAAAGCTCTCACTTTAGCAAAGTTGGACAAACCAATGCTGTAGGATCCATCAACCAGGAGGACGACATCAGCCTTCACATCCACGCCAAGGGAGCACTCTAAATGAGAAAAATGCACAAAATAAAGTTAGAATTGCTTTGTTGAAGGAACACTAAATTCTATCTAAAGCTGAAGAAAAACCCAGCAAATTGTACTAAAAGCTCAAAATGAACCTGTAAGGACACTTGTAGCCTCTGTTTTGTACCCACCCAGTGAGACTTGAACTGGCTCCGTCTTCTGCATGATTGTGACAGGCTCACTGGACGCCAGCTCCCTCAGGGCGAACAGATTGATCTGGTACTCTGTGTCTGGAGAAAGTTCTCTGGCCACCACTGAGGTCTGACCTTGACCCACGTATAGATCCTGCTGCTTACTGCCGGTCATCATGGGGATCATTTGAATTCTGTATCTGGAAACGTATCCCATAGAAGCGTCCCAAATCAGTCGCATGGACTTGGAGGCCACCTCCACGACTCGGAGGTTAGAGGCTGGCTCAATGGCTGCAAAAGTCAGAGTCAGAGCAGTTTTCAAATAAATGTAATACTCCTCCAAACTTAAAAAACATTATTCTAGAGGCAGGAGACAGTTAGCATAAAGAGTAGGAACAGATTTACTGGTTATACGAAGCATACAATATGTTAAGTCATGAGCCCTTTTTATGCTTAGCAAAGCTCTAAACTGTATATAAAGATGGAGGCAGAGTTTGGTATTTGGACGTCACCATCTTGGTCTTTAGAAACCTTACATCACAAGCGAGGGGATCTGACTCGAGAACTGGAGGAGGGTACGAACACCCATACAGTAATGAACTGTCAATCAGGTGGTAGCCCCGCCCTAAAGAATACCTTGCTTTATTGTCTGTTTTCCTCTAAATGGGACCATAATTTGTAAAATGAACAGACTGTTGTACGGAATGAGACTTGAAAGTAGAAACTGACATTACGAAAATGTTTACTGACGTAATAAATTACGGGAGAAGCAGCATAATTTTCTCATAGGCTTCTATACAATCCGGTTTCTTTTTGCAACTAGAGGAGTCGCCCCCTTGTGGCTGTTAGAAATAACGCAGATTTAAGGCACTTCTGTGTTGGTCTTACTTTTAGACCCAGAGGTTACTTCCAATTAGATCTAATTAGATTTGTTTCCATAACTGCTTTAAAGAAAGTAAAGTAGGCTGTATAACAGAAATGTTAACAATGGCTCAACAGAGTAGAAGAAGCCAGAAACAAAACCCCCTATTTGCTAAAAAACAAAGAAGAAGAAGAAACAAACTAAAGTCTTCTGTATTTCAGATGGGTGTTGGCCATAATTCATGCAGCCTCGGAATGAGGGCACATGAGATAAATACTCATTACATCAGAATTCGAAAAAGGTGTTTCCATCCCAATTAACTTTTTTTTTTTTTTTTTTTCATTAAAGGCCAACTTAAGTGATTAGAAATTTGGGGGAAATTTGAAAATTTTTCTTTAAATTTCGTAATACAATACATTATGGAAATATCATCAATGTACAACTGCTCTTTGAAAGTCATGTGAACAGGGACCATGGACGACAGGATGGCAAAGGAAATGTAAACTTTTGCACTTTAACACACACTTCAGCAGCTATAAAAGTAGATTTTTACCCCATCTCACCTTCTTCTCCGCTGACAAGTGAGTTGACTTGATCGTCAACGCCAGCGCACACCTGAGTGATGAGCTCTTTCTGCACATTCTTGATCATGTCGAAGTTAGCAACGGAAAAGACGTGGCTTCTGTGAGGGGTGGAGGCCATCAGCTTCATCTCGTCTTCATCAGCTTGTTGGATACCTAAAACAAATCAAAGCTGTGGTAAATGCACAGTGTATGATTCTTCAAGAAAATGGGGAAATTGCTGTGGTCGACCCTGCCTGCCAAATTTAGGGACATTCACCCATACTGGGCCGAACAGGCGACAGCAGGGAATTAATAGCCATCCTTGTAAAGTCACTGGCATCGTGTGGGGATTACTGTGTCAGAGGTAACGAGTGTATTTGTTCCAGGTCTGTAAATACTGGGTGAAATGAGCAATCTATAACAAAGTTAAGTGAACATTTGTTTTCCACATTAGCATATTAAAAGTTCTCCAGCTTTTTCTATTCCACTTTGGCTGGAAAGTCTGACAACATGGGCAGTAAATATGAAACTGGTTGGACTCCATTTTAAAACTGGAGAGTTTTATAATCCTATATTCCTGTGACACTGTTCAAAGAGCTGTGGTCCTTCACGGATCATAGTTTATTCAAAGTTTAACTCAGAAAGAGGCGTTCTGTGTACTCTCTGATAGACACAGGCAGTAAGTAACAAGTACCTCTATTTCTTTTACACTTTAACTATTTGGCAAATTATTTTGAAAGGGAAAACTTTTTTCGTCTGATAGTTCGAGTCCCTGGTTACCTACTTATTGGTTTCCAGATTCAGATTAGAACTAAGTGTCTTGTTCAATATTGATGGCAACTGTTTACTTTGTAGAATCAGACTAAAAGATTATGAAGCATTACTGATTTATTTATTTATTTTTCTTTGCCTGATTTTTTCTTTCTGTCCTCATTTCCTTAGTGTTATCTATTTCGTCCCTTTCTTTTTTCATTGTTTGGATTTTAGTGCTGATACTCGTTTGAAGTTTAACTGTAGCACTTTTATTGATTCTAAACAATACAATACAACTAAGATCATACATTAAATAAAACCAGCCAGCAGCATGTAAAATGGGTCGATGTAGCGGCACTGGAGCCAACCACAAATGAAACAGTGACCCGTTAATGCATCAGGACAGTTTTACTAAATAATTTGTTCTTTGCAGGTAGTACTTAAAATTTTGAATACAGTACTATTACTTGTAATAGAATATTGTTTATATGAGATTTCTGCCTTTACTTAAGAAAAAGATTAGAACATTTCCTCGAACAGTGAGTGTTCACCACTGCTTTGTTTTTACAGTAGATCTTGGCTCCTGTGTTGTCCTGTCAGACAGATTGTTGCTCGTCTTGTTTCAGGTACAAAGTGTTTCCATTAACAAGTCACTCATCACTGCAGTCCTGCAAAAAAAACTCAAAACTCAAAACCTCGATGACTTCAATCAAAATGTTGCTTTAAGAGCTGCTGATCGAAAGCCAAGTTCCTGTGCACTTTGAGAAATCCTCTTAAAGCCTGGATGACCTCCAGAAACATGATGGCACCACTAATAAGAGGTTTGACTCAGAAGAAGGGAAATTTTACATTCACAGTGGTTCTTCTGTATGTTATCAGCTTCTCCTGCAAACACTGGAAACATACATATGTCTCACTGAGCAATTTTCTGTCAGTGACCAATTACCACTGACATAAGATGAACTGTTGTCTTATTTAAACACCCGTCCTCTTTAACACCATGGCAACAGCCCACTCCTGTTTCTCCATCTCAGTTTGTGGAAAGTGTGAGTGAAGCCAGAGTGTAAACATACATAAAACTTGCTATCACTCGCTTGTAATGTTAATGATGTAGGAATTTAACCTTGTTCCATCGTTACGCCTTCACAGATTGCTTTTGTTACAAACTACTGTTAAAAGCATTAAATACGAATGGAAAATGTAAGATGTGGAATGTAATAAACTTGTTCTGGCTGCGTACCGAGAACAAAGATCTCCACCCCCCTGCTCCTGAGCTGCTTTGCATAAAGCTCCACTGGATCCTCAGATTTGCCATCTGTGATGATCACCAGCACTTTGGGAAAACCCTCCCTGGCACCGGCAGCCTCAGTGAAAGTATTTTTCAGCAGGTAGTCAAGGGCGTCGCCTGGACCAATGAGAGAGAGAGAGAGAGAGAGAGAGAGAGAGAGAGGTTTTCTTTATGACACAAAGTATGGAATGATACTGAATCTAGATCACACATGCCAATAAACTAAGCAGTCTGATTCACTTAGGTGCTTATCAAAATCAGGTAAGGTGACAAGAAAAACAACAAAGACAATGTCAAACGCCAGAAAAACTAACTTGCTCTGCAATGTTTTGTTTTGTTTCTATGAGGTGCATGAATTCATCATATTTTCTTTGAGGTCTGCATAAACAGTAGGTAGATTGTGGATAATATGCCACAGTTATTGTAACTATCTTCACATAACCTGCTTTATGAGGCCTTCAGAATGATGTGTATGTAATCTACTTGTAAAGCTGACAGTGTTTATTGCTCTTTCAAGAAGTTAGATTGGTTGTAATGTGATTATAATGTTGTTTCTCTACACAATGATGGATGTGGAGGATGATTTAATCCCCTAACATCACACCGATTTGTCCTTCTAATTAACAAGTTAGCCAAATGATCGCTCACCCTTCTTCTGGCAGACAATGATTAAATGATTCTTATTTTAAAAAAATAAAACAATTGTGCTTGTTACTGATATTATTACAAATGTACTTGTAGTGTTTATTTTTCTGTCAGTGAATGCAACACAAGGTTTACACAACTACCAAGAAGTTAAAGTCGATCATTGATTGTTTGCTTGCCCCTTCTTCATGTGAACACAATTAAAGAAATTAGAAAAAAATGTAGAATTACAACAATATTGATGCCATTTATCATGATGAAACGTGATTCAAATCGCAAAAAGTGATACATAATATAGGCTATAGTCAAAGTTACCACAAAAAAGGAAACGCATACAAATAACTGAACAGAACAAAGACCAGATTGGTAAATGAAATGACCCTCTACCTGTCATGCTGTTGCCTCCTTTGTACGGCAGCGAGCCGATGGCCCGCAGCAGCACCGGTCGACTCAGGTGTTCGTTCAGCTTGAACTCAGTTCTGGCGCCGTCGCTGTATTGGACCACACCAACCCGGGTTCCATCCTCGCTAATCTGAAAGGCTCCGGCTGCTGCTGAGATAAAGTTGCGGATGTATCTGAAGTTGGGCCTGCCGACGCTCCAGGAGCCGTCCACCAAAAACACCACATCAGCGACGGTGGTCGCAGAGCATTCTGGGAAAAAAAGTTCAAGAGTGAAAGGAAGTGGAGGAGAGGATGAGAGATAAACTTACACATTCAAAAGCTGAACACTCCAAATAATACAATGTGGTGCATGTTATTTTTAATAGGAAGCAATTTGAAGCCACTTTTAACTTCAGCTAAAGAATGAATTGAGACAAATATTCATTATTAGTCATTTATTTTGTTTGGGAAGTTTTTCTCTACGAATGGATAAAACTGACATATAACCAGTCCATTGCTATCAACTCTCAGCATTGTGCAGGACATGAAACGTGTATGAGGACAGTACATGAGTGCTGCTGAGAGGTCTGTTTTCTAAACATGCTGCGGCTGTTTGTTGGTTGACTATTCTGGACCAGTTTGGTGCTGTGAAACTTCACATAGACATTCATGGTCTCCAGAGGATGAAACTACTGATCTGGTTAAGTTTAGAGGAAACGTTGTAGACTCTTTTTATACCCATGTGAAGTACAAAAACAGCAGAAGTATACAAACTATTGGGTCTTTGTATAATTTAGACAGCAACTATGTTTCTCCCCCCAAAAAATATTGGTAAACCAATTTAGTAGCATAAATAAGTCGTTTGTAGGAAAGAGGGCGTATTTCTTTTTTAAAAACACTGGTCTGCATTTTGGAATTTATTGTAGTTTTAATTGTCTAAACCTGCCCAGATCTTAATGCCTGAACATTTACCCTCTCATTTACTAAAAAGACTAAAAGCTTGGAAGCTTTTTGTTGTTGGACTCTTACAGTGAAAACAGTTTGCAGCACATAATGAAGTATGTACCAATATGAATAACAGACAAGGTAAGAAACTGCTGCATTCTTACTACAAAGTGAGAAACTATTGTTGCTGCGATGTCAGTATCGTAGGATGGAGGTTTGAATCATGAGGCTTTGTGGCTCCAAACAATATATCGCTTCTTAAATTTTTTAACTCTGCCTGTTTAGGACACTAAAGGGTTAACTATATTTCCAAAATGACCAAACCCGTAGTTCTCAGTAACATGACAGGATCAATGATTGTGTAGTTTGGTTTCATGGTCAGATGAGAAGCAGAAAACGTGCCGTATGCGCTCAGTGTTCATGCAGCTTTGATCTCACGTAACATGTTTCAGGTCTGCGTTGCTGCAGATGAAGTTTCTCCAAATCGACTCAGCGTGTTTCAAACTCGTTACTGATTATTTTTGGTTGTTCAGGATTTCATAAAACATCTGCCTGCTATCACTGAGTATTAAATCAAACTGTACTGTTGTAGGTAGAAGTGCAGACCTCTCCTCTCTGCCCTGCTTTCTGGGAGTTTCCTCATGACTTTCCTCTCATGAAAAGAAGGAAAAATCAGCACAAGCTCGTCATCATCTGCAGAACAGGGGCCAGGGCAGCAGCAGCAGCGCTCTTGTAAATCAGTATCTGTAATGGTTTCCACTTCTCTCAGCACTTCGGGGCTGGGCTTCTCTCGGCTTGCTCCCCCAGCTCCAACAGCAGCCTTTGGCCCCACCTACGACCCCCGCACTGAGCATGTGCAGCTTCCTCCATGCTGGCATAATTGGCCGGCAGGGGACCAAAGCGATGACCGAATACTGTAGAGGTTTATAGGGGCCTAATTTTGATTATTGCTATACAATGGGGTGTTGTGTGGAGGAGCCTCCCTTTGCTGCTGAGCTCACGCTGGTGGACGCCGCCCAGAAGAAAACTCGGGAACAAAAAGAGGAGAATTCGAGCAGGAATGGCAGCATCTTGAACGTTTGTGACTCATTATCTGAGGCGGAAGTGAAACCCTCTCGTCAAATTAACGACTCTAATGAGTGAACAAAAGAACTTACTGACTGAATCTGAAGGGTCTGGTTTCTTGGAAGTTCCTCTTGAGCTGCCACTTGACTCAACTGAAAAACAATAAAACAGTCATGTAATTACAAAAGTTAGAGGCAATTCAAATAAGCCATTGTGTTGAACTAATCCTCAGGAGACCCGCTACGTTTATTCTAATGTCACATTAGGAACCATTTTCTGTCAGTAAGTGTCAGTGTTGTGCTTCAGCTAATGGCTGACCTCTAAAACTGGAACAAACTGTGTCTTTTGTTTCCATAGATAAGATTTATTCTCTCATCTGAGGGTTTCTTGAGCAATGTTTCCTACTTGTAGATACAACTGACATACAAATTGAGCTCCCAAGTGGAGAAACGAACAAGTTGATGTCATTGTTTCTGTGAGATTTCCAGGGAATCTCCGGAGCTCAGTGGGCTTCTCAGATCATCAGTGTAGGTGACGGTGCCAAACAGGCGTCCCCACCAAACGGCTGCCATGACATTAGTGAAGACCTCCCTCACCGATGGGAATCTGGGTCAGGATTCCATTTAGTGTGGAGCATTGATCATCTCTTTACAATGAGACGTTCTGCTGGGGAATCTTGGATTCATTACTCTGACACAAATCGGTCATCTAATGATGTTTCAAAGTCCAAGGCCTCCAAACACCCTGGATCCTGATCCAATCGAGCTTCCATGTGAAGCACCTTAACAAGCCTGATACTCAGAGGCCTCACCCAAAGGATCTACAGTCAGCAGACACCACAGGACAGGAGGCATGAGGTGGACCTGTACAATGTCAGGTAAGTGGTTTTAATGTAGCAGCTCGTTAGAGAAATGTCTCATCCAGGCTCTGAATGCTGCCATTTACCAGCCTCGGAGCCACTTCAGCCAAGTGATGGAACAGAAACATAAAATATGGAAGCAGTGAAAGCATCTCGGGAAACAAAATGTTGTCTTTTTTTGGTCTGAAACAGTTACACACACTTGGATGGAAATGCTGACCTGTTGAAGTCTGCAGCAGACAGGTTACATGACGCCAGTTTTCCAGCATGAACAGTGGAACAAGTCACATCCATTTAGGGTGACAGGAATGTCAGGGTAACCATTCCACATGCAACAGGGTCAAACGAATCCATGTCTACTCATGACCCCTAATCAGAGACATTAATGTAGTCAAGTCTTGTTAAAAGTTGAACCACATTGATTTCCGAAGACATTTAAAAGCTGTTCTTGCAGGAAAAAAGAAAAAAAAACTTTTGTGTAACGGAGCTTTCCCTCCTCTCCTCTTCTTTGTCTTGTCACTTGTCATGTTTGGGAGGTGTTTGGTTGCCCATAGGATGGAACCTCTTAATAATTACCCAATCCGTTCCATAGTTCATGAAGATTTCCATCATTTTAAAAAAAAACACCTTTTGAATTCACGGTGTCAAAGTCTTCTTTCTTATGTCTGCTTTCAATCGTCTTGTTTTTGTTTCTGAATTTATTCCCTCAACGATGAAGCCAAAGACTATATCCTCTCTTTCCTAACTATCTAAACACTACTACTGAAGACAGCAGTTGAGAAAACAGCGTCATCATAATGTGCTGGAACTTTTGATGGCATTGCATGATATTCATCAGCAGAATGGAAATCCTCCACAGCTGGATTCAGTCCTGATCGCCTCCTTGTGCTGCAGTAATTACTGAGATGTGTCCAGTCAGGCTTTCAATCTAGCACCGTTCAACTTCTGCAAAGCTGAAAACGATTAAAACTCGTTCTGCATTTCACACTAAACGGACTTTTGTGGTGAGATTTTCAGCTTTTTATTCACCATCAAGAGTGAAATTAGACGGTTAGTTTTAAAGCTCGCTCGATGATAAATCAAAGTAGTTATGATAAAGTACATCATGAGCAGCTACTAAACAGTAGTGAGAGTGTTTGACTAAACAATACTCATGTGAAAACAGAATAATAATAACAATGCAGAGTGGACAATATAATAGAAACACTGCTCTACATTATTTCGCTCCTGTCATTTCGTCCACTCAGTGTTGACTTTAAGACCGAAGCAGGTAACTGACCAGCTGCAGGCAAACTCCACCAGCGTTGGGTTGATTGTCTGGTGCTAATCTACACAAGCACACACACTCAGGGACACGGTGACTCACTTGTGATCTGGCCGGAGATGGGCAGACTCTCCTCTGATCCGGCGTACGCGGCTATCGTTACGACATAATCCACATCTGGACTCAGGTCTGAGATGGAGGTCTTAGTCGCAGATGCAGGCAGAGTAAATTCTTTTGTTGGTTCTCCTACAAGAATGCACAAAGTCAGAGGGAAGCCATTAGGAAACTATTACATTACTTCATTTCTCCAAGAGTCAAAACAGGGATTCAGAAAAACCTGATTCCGACTGTTGACCTGCGGACTGGAATAGCAGCGTAAACACACAACAACACTATGATTCAATTTAATGAAAACTTTCCGCATTACTATAAACCAAAACACATGATTTTAACCCTTTAATACCCTCAAATCTTCCATAAAATGAAGGGCAGTTACTCATTAGAGACGTCATTGTTTCGAATATTAGCGCTAATAGACCTGAAAGAGCTGTTTATTGAGGCACTCGTATGCATTTTGTACATTAAGCAGCCAAACAGATTTATGAAACACTTCAGGGAGCACGTTTATTTTCTTTCTCTCTGAGACATGAAGCTTGATATCGACCTTATGTGTGCGTTAGGAGCAAAGTCAGGCTTAGAACTGGTTAGCTTAGCTTTAAGACTGAAGGAAAGCCCGGCTTTTGTTTAAAAATACACCTGTAAACACCTGTAAAGCTTAAAAATGAATACTTTGTGTGTGTTTTTTGGAATCTGTTGAAAAATAGAAATGCAAGAACAACAATTTTATGTTACAGCTGAAGTTTTATAATTATTAAGTAAAAGGGAATTAGCTTCATGTAACAGTTAGCCCGCTAGTGTAAGGTCGGCATGCAGAAAGTCTTATTAGATGGTATTTAGTACAACTGACACATATGTTGTCTAAGCAGAATATCACAACAATTAACACTTAGTTTTGAAACAAAATAAAGTCATTATGTCAGTTTCTGACCTGTTTCTCTGCCTGTCTTACCGTCCATCTACCACCATCTGAATAAAGAGGGGTTTAAGTATTCTGTAGCATTACTAACTGTACAAAGAGGAAACTCTGTAAATGTCTGATATTAACAAGGTGCTACATTTAATGTCTACTGCTGCAGTCATGGCCGTGTTTCCTCCAGGATGTTTTCCAGCAGCAGGCTCTCCAGGAGCCGTGGCCACATCAACACATGACACCTGACTGCAGGTTTTACTTTTACAACCTATTAATTGAATGTCCAGCTGAAAATGGCTTTTTAAAGGCTGAATGTAAAAATCAAAAGAATAAAACATAAAACAATAAATAATCATTTCTTGATGGGGCTGTAGAATCAGTGGCACAGTTTGCACCCAGGCTCAGAACAATTCATTTTCTGGGTTTTTTATAGAAGAGCTCTGAGGCTCTGTTGGAGGGAAATTGTTCTGAGAGGCTCAGCAGCATCCAGGCTGCAGCTGATCCCCTGATTCAGAACATTCCTACCAGGACAGAGTGCAGTGGCATTATTGATCACTGCTCTTACAATGGAAATACACTGAATTTATCTTTTATTTATTTAACAGAAATATTGACATGTATATTATGCAAAAATAAATAAATAAATAAGAAAGGACAAAAAGCTTCATGGACACTCTCCATTATCAGTGTGGTAGAGCCATGAGTGGAACCGGCTGTTTCTTTCAGCCCATGTAGGGTCCAGCCCTGAGAGCCTGAGCTTCCCTTTAGGTTCTCCTCCTCTACTCTCATCTCTCTCTCCTGCTCCTCCACTCAGCTCTCCTTCACTTTGCTCCACTGCTCCTCCTTGTCTGATGTTACTGGTCCTATACATAAAACATTAACGTTATCTCATTTACACTCACATCACATCTGATTACAGTGTGGACACTACTTTGTACCTGACCATCATCATTTATGAGTCAGTAAAAGGCTAATGCCACCTGGCTAGCGTCATCTTCATCAGGTGTCTTTCTCTTCCTAGAGAAATATGTGAACAAGCTCATCTGAAGATGCAGTCAGCAGATACATCATGGTGTGTAGATGTTAGCTTAATGCTATCAGTTAGTTTACTCACGTTAGCGACACTGAGTTGGCCCCAGGCC